>NC_072852.1:130868176-130920676 GCF_028858705.1 Grus americana | reverse complement strand
CAGAAGCTATGAAATGGCATTTGTTAAAGCTATGTTCTAGGACCTAAATGGTAGTGGTAACAGATTTCATCATGTATGAGACAAGGTTTTTTCCATCTTAATTTTTCTTTGTGGAAAAGTTTTGAGCAGGTTATGCTAAGACAGTTGTGGTGCTACATGAAACCTTCAGCATAATTTGACCTGAAGAATAGGTTATCTTGTTTAATCACCTGGTGCTGGACAAAATTGAAGTATTCATGTTCTGTCTCATAAACCTTAAACTCCTTTTGAGACTTCACACAACCCTGCAAAAAGGACTTTTAAGATTTTTGATAACCCTGTGATGAGATACTTACAGAAAGTGCTTTTCTGCTCCGTAGGTTATCTCATGTAGAACATGTCTGTTCATGAGCTGGATGGATTGAGAGAAGTAGTTAAACTTCTTGCTTGAAGAGGCCATATGCATTAGGTTACCCTGTTTTCATAATCGAGATGATTTGTTGAGTATCATGCTTCTGAATACTCAGCAGAAATGGCAAAGAATACTTTTCAGTACTTCCACATGGATAAGAAAATGTTGCCATTTTTTCGGATTTTTATTTTATTATTCATCAATGCTCTAATCCTGCTGGCTAGATTTTTGCATGGATGATCTTGTTAAGACAGCTCAGAGGTTCCAGCTAGCGCATAATGTAGAGGAGTAATGCATGATAAGGATGGAAAGGCTAATGTGCTCTTCCCCTTGCTGAAAACCACTCAAAAATCCTCACCTAACAAAACAGTCTGTTGGCATGGATAATAAATAGTATGAGGTTTGGCTGCTTTCCTGCTGCCACACAAGGTTGTTGTTATCTAAGCTAATTTATGTCTTCTAGTCAGCTTTCAGCCTCATTCCTCATCCCAATTGCAGAAAAATATAGAAGGTCCAAGCAATGAGCTAGCTATGATAAAAATGAATTTTCTGCTTGAGACAGCTCCTCTGGTTAGCTGTACTATATGTACAAAGTTATTCATTGTTGGCTACAGAATTTTTTTTTTAAATCCACACCTCCCCCAACTTTTTGCAGAAAAGAAGTGTTGAACTTGTAGTGTTCCATTGTACTTGTGTAAACCTTAACAAGAGAATTGATGGTTCTTGACTGAATATGTCCACTGCATCACCTTACAAAAAGTTATTGATGACCTAATGTAGATAATGTAATCTTGAAGTCTTCTGAAGAATTAATGTATTGACAATGACAGACATCCTTTCAACAAACAATTTCCATTGCAGACTTCTACAGTGGTGTGGAGATAAAATTGAGTGGGATATATGAATTTGGTGAGTAAAAGATGAAAGGTTGTACTGAAAAGACAATGAAGAAAAATGCGTCTTTTGTAAAAGCTGTAAGAATGAGGGAAATACTGAACTTTCCTAACTGGTTGTATTTGGCTGTATTGAACTTGACATGTATACACCCATACCAGCGAGAGTCTTGGATTTATCAGGAAGATGAAAACTCCTGAAGAGTTTCCTTGTGGAGAGCAGAAGGCGAACCAGTAGTATTTCTGAAGAATTCCCTTGGTAGCCTTTGATTCAGGCGCACTCTTAGCTACCTTGATGCGTGTTGTGGACCTGGCCTCCACATGAGCAGGGTTGTATTTGTGTGTCAGGGTCAGCTGCTGTGCAGAATTGGAATGAGCTTTTTAATTATATAAGATTTAAGAACAACTATGTTAAAATCATAGGGGTTTTTTAGGAAAAAGTTACAAGAGTATGAAACAATAACAATGATTATTGACATTGTATTTTGCAGTAAGGACGTTTCAGTAGGTGCTCTTGTCATCCTGTCTAGCTTATAAAGATGGCTGATTAGCCAGTCCAGCTTTTCCTAGGGCAGAAACTTTTAAGAGCTACACTTTTCCTATTTCTTTTTCTAAATATTGTTACTAAATCCTCTGAGAGCAGCTGCTCTCGGCAATCCATTCTTTCTCTACTCAGGTGGAATGTCCTCTTCCTTGTTCATCTTTTTATTCCCTGTAATTTGGGCACTGGGGTGCTGCATGATACTGTAAAGGATAAGGTCATTTTTTCCCAGTCTTACTTATTTAAGATTACATGATTGACATTTTTATTGTATGTATGTATGTATGAGTACTTTCCCTGGTCCTAAATTTCAGATTGCTTTTTTGTGTTTGCTGTCTTTTAAATCCCAGAAATACAACTTTACTAGCTTCACAAATTAAGTGTCTTAATTATTCATGATTTATGTTCCCTGTAAGATTCATTATGTTTAGCTTCCTGCAAGCCTTTTATACAGTCTACGTGAAGGACGTTTGTTTTTTTAGTGGGGGAAGGGTTGGAGATGCATTTGAGGGTGGAATGGCCAATACTGCTTATATTTTGTTAGATTTTGATAAATCCGATTACCAGTATCTCTTAATGCACTGTTGTTCAGAGGGCTTGCTTTCTACTGGTGTACTGTGATGGCAGTAACGCCCAGTTCACTAGTGGGTCCTTGCTACAGCATCAACCCACTAAGAAGCGTAGGGAAGGAGGAGATCCAAGGAGAGCCAGTGTCATACCTACTAATGGTTTTATTTTGTTGGATCAGTTCTCAATTCCTCTAAACCATGTATCACGGCAGGCAGTCTCCTTTGCTGCTTTTTTTGGGTTACTGAAACCTAGCTTCTTTCTCTGCTTTTATTCCTTCGTAAGGTAGATTCGGCTGGCATCTAAAACTGTGTTAAAGAGGCTTGATGCAGAGAACATCACTGCACAATTTCAAGATGGATCTGTTTGGTATCTGGTGAAAAATAATGTGGTTCCTCAGGAAGAGGATGAAATTCAGTCAGCAGAGGTTGTGAGCACAGATAAGCTTTTTAGAGGAGGAGGAGAAGTGAGTCTTTGCAATTAATTTTTTAAGTGAGTAGAAAAACTAACATGCGTTCTGTTGTGATTGAGCTACTTTTTATGGATGTGTAGGTAAATGCTGGTGATATTTATTCTAATGCCAGTGTTGGTAATATATAACAAAGTCTACAGTTTCTCCTTTTGACTAGAATTTTAGTAAACATCAGATCGTTCTGTTAGGAGTGTTACATCTCGTGAAGTTCACCTCTTTGAACTAGTATTTTTGATAGCAACACCACAGTTTTATCTGACCTGTCCAGTTTGATTAGATGTTTTTACAAGCATTACACCGTAATGAGGAACCTTCTGGCTGAATTTCAAGTTCAGATGGCACTAGTTCTAGCTGAAAAGTTTCTGAAATGTCTGTCCTGTTACACAAATTCTCTGTTCCCCTCTTTCCTGTTGTTATGGGTTGTCGTCTTACAGCAGTGCTGTAGCTGCAGTCACTGGTGTATGGAAGAGGGGAGGAAGGCTTATGAGGTAGCTCCTTGCTTTTCTACACTCGGAGGCCATACTCTTTTCTTTCTCAGTTTATCTGCCAAATGAATTCCCACCTTTGAAACATACACAAGTGCATAGCTTGAAGGTTTGCATAGTTTTATACTGCAATACCCATATGTTCTGCCTGATCACTAGAAAGGAGGGAGATGTTTCTAGTGAGGCTTCTTAACTCTTAGGATTATTTGTTTATGGTAAGAAGGTTTGTCTTATATTGTTGTACCTCTTATTAAGGCATCTCAAGTTCAGAACAGTAAATGTTATATTCATTGATTACACATTTAAACTTCCCTTGGGGGATACAGAGTCCAGTATTTGAAGCATCTGATCCAATTTCATATCAGGTACATGGAACTTCTCAGAAAAAATTTGGATGCTATCATGAGAGAAGTTAAGTATCTTTCTAATGAAAAGCTACCAGTTATAAATTGTTAGGCTAGTACTCTGAGACAAAAATAAGAAAACTCTTTAATAAACTTATTTTTAAAAACTGCGAAATGAACAAAATGTTGCTCTGACCAGCTATTTTAAAGAAATACCTGACCTGCTTTAGTGTTTTGGTGCCAGGGCAAAGCAGGGGCATGTCTGTATTATTTTTAAGAGTTTGTTGTAAAGTTTGAAAGGTTAAATTTACGATTTCTTCACTTGTTGAATGTGACCACTCAAAGCTCCTAATACAAGCAGATAGTTCTGCCCAGATAGATGTCTATGTCCAAGGCGGGGGGGGGGGAAGGGGAAAAAAAAAAAAACCTAAAAACCCTCCCAACACTTAGTTCTAGGCACTGAGGGAAGGCCTAATCTTTAGAACACTTTTTAATTAATTTATTTATTTTTAATAGATGATGCTAGATTATTTAGTGCTTCGTTGTTTTAGTAATTTTTTTATTAACACCCAACACTGTTTGCAGATGTCCTAACTTTACAGAAGGGGAGCTGAAGTTACCAGAAAGCCTAGATATTCACGTAATGGTACGCAGCTCTTTGCAGAAGTGGAGGTGGAAAACAGGTCTTCTCTGTCTGTCTAACTCTTAAGTACCAACAGTTCCTTTTCTGTTAGAGAATGGAACTGTGGAAAGACGACTTTTTGTCACTTTCGTGAGTGTGCACCATTTCACATTTTTACCTGTGTTCAGCAGAGTTCTTGGTGTCCAGGGTTTCTCTCATCTCTGTCAGAGCCATAACTTGCCAGAGTTTACTCTCCATGGTGAAAAATACTCCAGTCACCATTTTGCTTACTTCGTATTTGGAGCTCTTTCAATCATATCTAATTATTGCATAGATTGCTACCATAGTTCAACACCTTTTTCTTCAGCAGCAAGAAATCTTTTTTATTTAAACCAATATTTCTTTCAGCTACATGCAAAAATAATCACTTTGAGAGGGTTTCCCATTACAGAAATCAGTTACTGTTTGTCACCAATCTCTTTCAGTGTGGAAACGTTAAGATTTAACCCATTGAAGATGATCGTTGAAGGAAATCCATGTTCTTCAAAATACGAGGGGTTTTTTTAAGTTTGCAGATAAACAGTTTTCATTTAGTGGGGATGCCTTGCTTGGAAGTATCCATTCTTCTTATGTTTTGTTTAAAATTTATTTCTTGGGTCTTCGTCTAAATATCTGTGGTTAGGATAACTGACAGTGCAAGGAAGAATTTTAATAATAAACTGATAATTTCATTTGTGTGATGGTAACTCAGTAATAATCAGCTTGGACTCCTTGCACTTGTGAGAAACAGGGAGACACCATTCAAATAATAAGCAGGGAAGCTGGAAAAATGGCAGCTTCACTCTTGTGTTCCATCCCCACACCATGTCTAATTGCCAGGTGATGATTCCAGAGCTGTGATTATTACACACAGAATCATTAACATTAATGAACGGCATATAGAAAGTTCTACTGCTTATATTATGAGATCTAGTTACAGTAAACCATGGTGGTGGGCATTTCTGGTTTTCTTTTTTTTTTTAAACTGTATTATATGGGAAGCACCTGCGGAAGATAACACGCAGTCCCTCATAGCCGTACTAGTAACCATAAACAATGACAAGAGGAGGACTATATAGATTACAGTTCTTAATGAGCTACAGAGCTGTCTCTGTCACAACTATTAAATTCATTACAGTTTAGGTGTGTGTTTTGGGGTGTGCCATGAAAATGAATAGGTGATTTAGATCATTCACATCATGGTATTAGAGGATCATTTTTTAATTGGTAGGTGTGTTTACTTTTTCGTGTGTTACTAAGTTGCTTCAGTAGCTCAGACAGAACTTGTCTGAACAATTTTTGAAGCTGTTGAGAATCTTCAGAGTAACCCTCCAGACTGCTGTCTACTTTTTTCTGAACTTTATTCAGCACCTCTTGAATGAAAATTCACTGGCTGGTGGGAGTGGTGTTTCACACACACACACACACACACACAACCCCCACACACACCACTACCACCACCACCCCCCTCATCACACACACACACTATTGACCTCCCTCATCAGAGCAACTGACATAATCTTTGCCTGTTCATAGGTGGACTAATTCCTTTTCTTTGTGGATAATTTCAGGGTTGGTGTTTGTCTGTCTGTTGGGACTTGCCAATTGAAGGATGCAGGGCAGAATCTCTGGGGTTTTTTTCAAAGCAGTCTACAAAATTGACATCAATAACAACCAGTTTTAAACATGCATTGTCTGATAAAACCTGTGTCACCCAGAACACTGTTAGACTGGTAGACAATGCCAGAGATGTAGAGAAGATGGCATTAAAAAATAAAATGCATCAAAATTAGTGTATGCACTGATGCTAGTGCCACTTCCGGTGCTGAAGAATCCATTTGGAGTTATGGAGAAGGAGATTGAAAATAACCTATCTTTTGCCCAG
This sequence comes from Grus americana, assembly GCF_028858705.1. Lineage (NCBI taxonomy): Eukaryota > Metazoa > Chordata > Aves > Gruiformes > Gruidae > Grus > Grus americana. The sequence goes on along the minus strand of NC_072852.1, from coordinate 130,914,437 downwards.
AAAGGAAACCATATGGGGATAAATCCTACATAACGTTGACTATTTGTGGAAGGAGCAGATGGCCCCGTAATAAGCTATTGGAGTTGTGTCTGGTACCTAAAGAGCTGCCATTGATTTCAACCCTGGGGTAGTAAAGTTGCCTTCTAAGTCATTGAGATGTGCCTGTGTACATACCTGATCTTAACATTTCAGTGCTACCCACCGAAAAGATGCTCTCCTTTGTTTTGTCATCTGCATAACGTGACTTTTCTTTAGCATTTAGTAGAGGGCCATTCTATTAAAGTCTGAGAGAGCTGCTTCAGAGACATGAGCTCAAGACTTGCATCGATAAAGCTGATCGTATGCACTGCTACAGATAGATAGGTTCTACTATAACCTGTTGGGGACAGTTCATCTAAAACAGAGGAAGAAAGATCTTATTTAACAGTCACCTGTGTACATCCTGGCTCCTGAGTAAGTTAAGTTAAATAAACTGTATTGAAAGTCTGTTTGCCTTTCCAGCTGAAACAGTAATCTTGCACAGTGTTTCAGGATTTCTTGTTTATATTGTTGGTACCATGGGGACAGGGACTTCAGTCAATCTCTAACAATTCTGATCTTCTAATAGTAAATGTTTCAGGGTGCGTGATGAGTACCTGAAGCATTTTCATATCTCATCCTAGCTTCCTTATTGTGTTAGCTTTTAAGACAAATCAAGATCAATGAGAAGGAGCATTGACTCCAAGTCCTTTAGAATTTACTGAAATGCCAAATTTGCTTTAGGCAAAATAGTGTCCTCTGCAGCAGATATATTCCTTGCTTCAGGTTATTTGAGCTCAAAGAATAGTTCATTAAAGATTGAGAAACTAGGAGTTGAAGGTGGAAACCTAGCTTTTCAAACTTTTTACTCTCTTGCTAAAACCTAGAATTGAGGGGATGAGTCCTGAAGTTTTGAGAAACAGGATTATGGTACTCCAAAGCAGTACGTTTAGTTCTCTCTCTGTACATGATACTTTTTTTTGTTTTCACATGCATGCTTTTACATCTAAAATATATTTAGATAAGCTTATTTGCTTGTGTATCTAGCCTATTTATAGTGTTGTTTATTTACTAATAAACCAGTTTTTAAATGCTGTACTTGTGCTTGTTGAAAGATAATCAAGATTCAGTTAAAAAAAAAGGCTTTCACAACTATTAGTAAATTATTTAGCAGAAAAGAAATGCAACATTACCCATTTCTTAACAAAATCGTAATTTAAATAAATATGAATAAACCAAGTTGCTTACACAGATTGCACTTTTATAGTGTATGCTTCTGGATAGCTGACAGTGCCAAATGTTTGTGTAAAGTGTATCAATCAGTGAGGAAAGATTTTATTTCTTAAAAAATAAATAAAAATCAAGGTTGCAAATACAGAGCTAGATTAAAATCATGTATGAAAACAGAAATATCTTACTTCCAAATTGCAACTTGTCACCTCTACTACAGTCTAGACTTAGAACAGGACTTGTTCTATCAGCTTTTTCCATTGTTCTCAATAGCATCCTGCATCTGAACATTGGAAGTGGCATCTTCTATTTTCACAAAAAACACAGACTGAAGACTCAGAATGTGCCTCAGATAAGATAATGAGGAGTAACCTTTTGCTCTTCCTTAGCAATACACAACCATTCTTGAACATGTCAGTGGATTGCATGAAGTGGTAGAAAGGCAGCCTTACACCTAGTCTGCAGAGACCTCTAGTAACGGCCTCTCTATCTTTGGCATGAAATAGGACTGCATCTGATAGATGGTTGATTTGTGGTTCTGGTCTGGGAGCTACCTTACGCAGATTCTTTCCCAGCAGGCAGAATTTACTCCTAGTAAGGCAGTTTCATATAATCTTTTTGGTTGGGCCTCACTTGATTTATTTGATTTCTAGCTGTGAGAAATGTGGGTCCTGAGAAATAGAGTATGGTTTTCATTCTCCATGAGGAGCGCTTCTCCATGAGTAAGGGTAGAAGTCTTGTATGCACATTTCAACTGTACAGAGTCCTAACAGTTTGAGTCTTTCAATTGTAGTAATGCATCTTTTTGTAAGGTTTCTTGGCTATTTACAGTTCAATTCTTGTTTGTTAGCAGGAACATCGGAACATCATGATTTTAGAATTTTTTATGGAAATACATAAAATTGCTTGAAAGGTAAAAGGATTCTGTTCAGTGATGGGAGTTCCTATATGTGTGCTTATCTTTTCTGTTTTGAGTAAGTAGGTGACCTATAGTTAACTGCTGTGAGTGCTCTTCATTCAATGAGTAGATCCATCAGTTTTCTAGAATGAGACAGAGCTCTGGAGCTGTACTAGCTTGTTCTGTAACACTTAAGACAGATGGGGAATACTTGGCCATGGTACTTTTATCTCCAGATCAAAATGACAGCTTTGCTTTACAGAGGTAGTTTTCAATATTAGTGTTGTTTCACCAAGCCTTTTCTGTTAAACTACTTCTTACCCCATGTTGTCACGGGTCAGGTAATTCCAGAAATCCAGAAATGAGTGACTTTGAAAGCAGTTGGGTTAGGGGTTTTTTTAAATGTAAACATGGATTTTTTTATATTTTTTTTTTTTTTAGATTTGTCTTGTACGCCAAGGAGAGGATATGTTTTAGGAGCATGTCTGTATGCTGCATCTTTCAAGCAGCAGTTTATTTGAAGTGTGCAAGTATTCTCGATTGGAGGCTTTTAAATACAGTTGATTCGGGGATCATGCTGGTGCTTCTCTGGAGTAATGGTCAATGCATTTGGGCAGATAAAATTTTGTAGTTTTGCTTGTACGTGCTGCTGGGTGAGTCCGGTTCCAGAGTGATGTCTGTCTGTCATCAGCTGACCAGTAAAGCTCATTTGTTTGGCTTGATGTGAAAAACCTCAAATCTTAACCTTTCTGCTCATTTCTAAATGATAGCTTTGAGATTACGGGTGTTTGTATGCATAAGCCAGTGATTGGCTGTTGTGTATGTTTTGTAGATTCAGAGGCTTTAAAACAACATGAGGGCTGTGTTGCAGCTTGAAGCTGATAGAGTGTGGCATGCTCGTTATGTGGGGATGCTCATGGGTTCAAAGTTTGTTGGGGCAGAGCTTGGCAAAGTGCAGTCGGATCTGTATTGCCAGTACGAACAGTCCAGGCACATCACCTCCTGAGCCATGCCCCATCGCTGTCTTAGTTAGTTGTCATGGCTTATAACTCACTCAGCAAATGTTAACAATTTAGTAACGTGGGCAGTAACAGTTCAGTGCTTGAGCTTACTCATCAGCCCTGTTTGTTTAGCAGGAAAGAACTGACCAAAGAGACCACCTGGATGACATTTCCTAGTATGGAAGTTAACCACCTCATGTGAGCCTGTTTATCACTTTAATAAACTTTCTGTATGAAAACCAGCTATTTATTCACATCATTATTCCTATTGAGGGCTGTTTCTGGACTTTTCTCAGAATCTGGAACAATATTTATATAAAATCTCTGGATCAAAATGACATAAAATATTTTTGGTTTAAAACTTCTAATTTATATTTATTGTTTGCTATTGTATTTTTATTAAAATGTCTGTGTTCATATATATGTGCAGGCATACATGCAGTGCATGCACATCTGTACACGTACACATGTGTGCACACATATATATAACGTCTTCAGAGCTAATTTCTGTACAATTAGTCATTGATTGCTGGTATAGTGTTCTTAGCAAAAAGATACCTGACACCAGATAGTATCTGGTCTTGTTCAAGACTCAGTCACAAGTTTTATGTGCTTGTCTCTTGTATAATTGTAACAAATATTAATAATATCAAAAATTAGTTGTAAACATCTTGATGCTGAAAATTCAGAGTAAAGAACGCTTCGCAATGGCACACGTATACTGAGGATAAGGCAAGTGATCCCCCCACCCCAAAAAAGAGTGATTCTTAGTTAAGACTTAATTTCTCACTGCCAGGTCTTACTGTGCTGCTCAAATGAGCTTGAGTACTGGGTGCAAGGCAGAGCTCCAGCCTGAAACTAAAAGCAGGGGAGCATACTGTCTTCCCTAGCTAGCAGTAGCTAGTTTGGCTTATTCACATCAGCTGCTGTGCAGTTTGCTGTTTCACCTTGTGACAGCTGTTGACCACACAGGGAGGCAGTTAGATTTTGGGGGTTAGTTTTCTGCCAGATGAGAAGAGAGGTGAGGAATTTTTGCTGGATTAGTGAGTTGAATTTGGTTTACCACATGCTCAGACAAGCAGTGGAGCACATACAAGACCAGGAATAGGGGAGAGGGTTGCAGACATACCATTAAGATGAGTAAACTGTTTGTTAAGCACAGATGACACTCTATTTTTGTTTAAAATACAACATATTTCCAAGGAAGGGGAACAGGGTTTCTTTCATGCCTTTGTTTACACTGCCAGCTTTAAGTAGAGATGATCCACCACATTATCAGTGGTCCAACAGCTTCATCCTTCCATTCCTCCAGAGCTCTATAGGTAAGTACTGCCTGGTCTGCTGGCACTTGCTGTTCATCTTGTGTCTGTGACGTATGCCTTGAGGTGTCATCTTAGGAATCCTCAAAGCAGAACAGTTTCAGCTTGGGACTCACCCCAGTTTGTGGATAATTCATTCAGCTTCTTTGTTATGGTCAGAAATATTTTGCTTATTAAATTTCCTTCCTTTTCTATTTTGCTGGGTTCATGCCTCCTAAATCTGGTTAATCATAGAATGGATTGGGTTAGAAGAGACCTCAAAGATCATCTAGTTCTAACACCCCTGCAATGGGCAGGGATACCCTCCGCTAGACCAGGTTGCCCAAAGCCTTAATAGCCAGCTACTTTTTCTCCAAGATTTCTTAATGAAAATGTTTATTAATAATATTGTCAGGATCCATCCTGGAGGTACTCTGTTAACCCCTTCATTCAGGCTGATGTCTCTTGTCAGCAGATATCATCTGTTCTTCACCCAGTTCCTCACCCACTTTTCTGTTCTTTTGCTGTCATTGCAGTCCAGAGTTGGTTTTTATGATTAGATCCTCTAATGTTCTCACTAAATGCTAAACAGGACTTAAACCAACAAAAGTTCTTGTCATTTCAGTTACTTAATGGAAAAAAAAAATAATCTCATAGTCTATAAGAACATCCAGTCTTCTGCTGTGCTGGCTTTTTTCTCACTGACCCCTGCTATGTATATGGAAGAACCTCTTCTTTCATCATACAGTCCATGTTAACACAAGTCCTAGGGAAAATTTCATCATATCCAAATCCTGCCACATCTGTTTCAGTTTCCTTTTACTTCTTTAATGGACTCTGAGTCATAATCACTAAAAAAAACTCCAATATTGATTGAGGGGATGGAGAGTTTGGAGGGTTAAGAAGGAAAGCACCCACACACATCCCCCTTTAGTCTATAACCAATGCTGCTGTCGGGAAAGATGGTGACCAACCATCTCATGTTTTTAATGGAATTGAGTGTAAGTTTTCAAAAAGTGATTGGATGCTAAAGCGTAAAGGCTGCAATTTAGACGTACTTTTATTTCACCTTTTTTGGTTTATGTTGAAGTAGTTATTTTAGGTGCAGTTTATTTCAGTGTATTCAACACAGCCCAGCACTGTGTTAACTAGGTTTTGTGATGCATGAGAAGACCAGACTTCAGTATACATCAGCATTGGCATGAGGCGAGGGGTACGCACCTTATGAATATTTAGCGTAACGTTAATTCACACTTCGTGAGCTCTTTTCACACAAGAGCGTCTGCCTTCAGAATCTGATGGCGAATAGGGGCTGTGTGAACCTGGTGTGATGCAACTGCCCTGGTTTTACAAAAGAATACACGAGGTGTGTAAAACACGGTCTTACACTTCAGTTTATTGCCTTGAAGTCATTATAGCGTAGATAGTATTTGGATATATAAACATCCACAAAGCTGAGCTATGCCCTCTTTTTGAAAATAGAAATTGCTGCATGTAAGAGACACGATGGAAAATGTGTACAGTCTATACAATCTTCCAGCAGTAGATTGAGACCAGTGGCACTTCCCCGAAAAAAATAAATTACCCGAAATTTGCAGCACATTCATATTCAATTTCATCACAGCAGATGCTCATTAGTATGTTGTTATTAATTGGTATTCACTTTAGGTTTTGTTTAAAATGAAGATAATAATTAGGTTTTAATTACTGCATCTTTCTGAGGGGGGGAGGGGAGGAAATGCCTCTCAAAGCACTGAAGTATTTCCTGTACGCTTTGCTCCGCTACCTCTAAGCCTTGAAAGAGTCTCCGAGATGCATTTTTCTACCAAGAGACTTCTTTTCTATTTCCTTTTCTTTCTTTCCTGTTTTTAAAGTATTAAGAGCTAGTTCTAAAGGATTTGTCTGATGGACATAATGAATCATATCACAGTAGTAAGAGCCACTGTTCTTTCTAATCAAATTACCAAAAAGACTTTTCACAAAAGTAACTCTCTCAAGCAGCTGATTAATGAAGTGGTGCCACTGTTTTGTATTATAATTAACTGAAGTAATACAAATAACTTCTGTAGCCTCTGGAAATTATCTCCTTTGCAAAGCAGTGTAATAGAGTTAGCAAACTAGAAGGGGGAGTTTTTTGTGTTGTTTTTTTAATTTCTTGTTGCCTTCATCATCCATAAAACCATAGGCAACACAATGGAAAACAGTAAATGACACAGAATACAAAATAACACCACCACAGAGACAGCTTGAAGAAATGGGAGAGTGTCAGGTGCAGAAGAAAGCAAAAGGGCAGAAAAAAAATGAGAACGCAGAAAAGATATAAAGGGTCATGAGTGTGGTGGGACTATAGAGAAGTGTATGAATTTGGGAGATGCCAAAGTGTAAATAAAAGACTCCTACTGTAGAGGAGTATAAAAAAAGAGTTGACCATCACATCTTTCTTTGGTTAATACAGGAATTAATTCATAACAGTTAAAAAAAAATGAATCTAAGTAGCGGCACGTTCAAATATACACTTACAAGATCGAGAGGCTTTACATGCTGCTTAAAAGGTGTTTAGTAGAATAACACCGTATCTAGGCAAGTAAAACATCAGAACTAGCATCATTAGTTCAGTCTTCTGCTACCTTGCCATCGTGAATTTCCATCAGCTTTTCCATCTGTTTATTTTTCCCTTTTTCCTTTCCTCAGACCTTTCTTATCTGGATTCTCTAGGTCACCATGCTGCTGCCCTTAGCTACTGAATGGATTTTAAGGGTTGGTGTGTTAGCCACTCGGGCACCCTCTTAACAGGATGGAGGAGAATGAGGCATCTCAATTGAAGTTCCTTGGGATGTAATCTAAACCAACCTGCACAGAGGAAGGGGCCTTCTAATTTCAACACCTAAATGCAACTGCCACCAACCTTTCTTCCATAGCAGAAAAGCTGGTGAGAGATGGTGCATCTTAAATTCTCCTTACCTACTATGTTTAGGGTAGGAAGATCATAGAATCACAGAACGGTTAGGGTTGGAAGGGACCTCAAAGATCATTGAGTTCCAACCTCCCTGCCGTGGGGTGGGACACCCTCCACTAGACGACGTTGCCCAAAGCCCCATCCAACCTGGCCTTGAACACTTGAAGATGCTCACCAATGATTAAAGCTTTCCAGGTCCCCTTACTTTCGGAGAGTTGAGCTTTGGTATTTTTCCACTCTCTCTGTACAAGATTAAGAAAACCAAGTTCAGTTCTCTGTTCTTGCCTGAAAGGTTGCAAACTCATGTCTGCTGCTTCTGGGAAAAATCCCCTACTCGCAGACTACCCGGTTAAGGAGTGAGGTAGTTGGGACCATTCTCCACTTGAAAATTCTCTTTGATGTGGGAAGAGATGCATCACAGTTTGCTGGGCCAGAGAGACATGTAGTGAACACACAATGCGACCTTCCCTGGAGCTGAGTTTTTAGGCATTTGTGAGACAGTAGAAGAGATGATACTACCCTTCAGTCCAGTGCCTTGTTCAAACATCAGCAGCTGTAGGGACAAGACAAATACTAAGCTAGTCATTGCAGTCAAGCCAGGGTGGACATGGGTGCATACGGAGGCACAGCTGACCTTCAGGAACTCCAGAAATACAAATGCATTGCATCTGTGGAGTCTCCTAATGTATGCTCTAATGACTGTTCCCTGGTGTGTGTGGTAGCTGAGCAAGATTATTTTCTTTTCACGACTGAGCATTTTGTACCCTAGTTCTGTGCCTAGTCATGGGAAAATTGGCTTTGCCAGTGTTCGTAATTCACTGGTTCTGGTAAGAAGACACCATCAGTTTCCTATTATGTAATCTGTGTAATCCTAAATTCTTCCTGGGAAGGCAGGTTGGAGATTTGCAGTTGGCCTCCTGATGCTACAGGAAACAGTTCCGCAACCGTATTAAACCTAGATTTCTTCAAAATCATTTTTTGTTGGCCAAGCACACTGAGGTTTTTTATTACATCTATTATTTTTATATTAGAAGCTTAATTTTTCTGTCAAAGAAGTGAATAACTGGGCTGAATACAAACTATATACCTTTGGTTCCTTCATCTGTTTATTGCTGTTTTAAATGCAATTTAAAAAAAAATAATGTTTGGTTGCATGGAAAGAACAAAGTGTTCTTTCCATGAATGGTAGCTGTCAAAGAAGCAGACTCATCTGCTGAATTAATTTCTTAATGAAATCAAACATCATGGAAAAAATAAGAACTTCAAAGTAGAGTTTTATTTTCACCATTTTAATCTCACCATTCAGTCTTTCATGGGAAGAAAGGAGGAATAAATGATGGTAAAAATTTAGCCCAAGTTCTTCCCGTAATGTTTGGGGTGTCAGGTTTTCTTTACACAAAAAAATCACCATTAAAAGTAAAATATTATTTGGGTTTGAAGTTTTAGGGATTGGGGGTTTTTCCCTTTTTTAAATCTACAGGTTTATCAGAAATTAAGGAACTATAAGAAGTGATGATATAAGTCATTTCTAAAGTCCTTTTAAATTTAAGGTATCTCTTCCTGGGATTCATAAGTATGCCATAATATTCATACTTAATGGCATGAAAATCTTCAAACCCTTTTGTTTTCCACCAGTTACTTATGGTAAGATGTGGCAGGGAGCTAAAGGGAAGGCGCTACTAGCACATTATCAGTTAAAAAAAAAAAATTGAGTGTGTGTGTATATATATATATCTGTCTATGTGTGCATGTATACATTTTTACATACTGATTTTTGTATTTTCTTTATCCATTTAAGCAGTGACTTTCAATTAGCCTGCCTACTAATATCAGGTCACTAAACTCTATAGCTGATGCTTTATTCTTTCATGTGGGTTGTCATTCGTTTGCTTCAGTTGGCTGGCAAAGGTTGTTGTATATCCATTACCAGCAACACAGCACTTTGCATTTCTGAATTGACAAGCAGCTATATTGACCTAGCGCTTATTATGGGTCAACAGCTGCGTTAACCGACGGAAGGACTGAGGGGCAATTAAAATGAATTGGCAAAAATATATCTTCCTAATTTACTCCAATTTGTTATTTATGCTAACATTGTATGGCTTCTATGGTGACACTAAACAGAATGGACCCAATAATGGCAATTAACATAAAAATATAATGGCTAATCAAATTGACAGCAACTGTTTCTCATCATCTCGACATACAATACATTATCAAAACAAACTATTATGAAGGAGGTAATTTCAGTGTTCTATTCAACCTGCTTCATGTGTGCAGTCAGGGAGATGTGTACCAGCAATTACAGCTGAATCTAAAAAACTAAACAAATAACTTAATCGCTGTCGTCCTCCTTTTTTCTTCTTCAGGAAGCAGTAATCAGGATTTACTAAAAATAACTGGTGTATAATAGTATAATGATGATGCATATCGTAGAATAGCTAATAAGGAATAAAATAAGCTTCTGTGTGTCTTTTTTTAAAATAGGTTCACATGAAGTGGAAAAAAGTATACTGTTACAATATATAAAAAATAACTAAGCAGTAGTAACAGTTGTCAAATGTCTCAACATGAGTTGCTTAATAGTTATAGATACTTTATAACATGTCAGTAGACATGTAAAATTAGCTGAAATTAGTAACAAAACTTGGCTTGATTGAGTAGAAGAGTGAAAAGCTAAGTTAAAGCAGAATTCCAATAAGCAGAAATAGTTTACCAGTTGCTTTTCCACCGCATTTTCAGGATCGTTCCCTGTGGTATACTGAGTCACAGTTTTATGTTGGTCTAACTACATTCTTTGTTGGTTTTATAGCTCATCAAGAAAATCTTCAAGAGTTCCTACATATCTAAATGTGTACTAAATGTATTAAAATGGACACTACTTCCACGTTTGATGCCATTACGGTTATATCATTCTAAATTAGGATTTTTGTAATGCACAACTGTTCAAACCATTGTTGGCCAATATTTGAACTCAAATATCTTAAACGGCAGGGACTGGAATGTGGTTTTATTGAACAAGAGTTCAGGAAGATTAACTTGAAAGAGTTTAGTTATAGCGTGGGCAAGACAGATCTCATGTCTATGTGAGCAATGGCGACAGTGATATGAATGCATACAGGCACGTACTTTTGAACCAGAGGAATAGCACAGAGGCTTGACATCACTGCCATTCAGAGCATTTAATTGAGTATCGTATTCCACATGTACACACCTGCAGATTTTTGAACTAAACGTGTGATCACTAACATGCAGTAGTCTTCACAGATGTGTAGAGCAAGGTGATGACATAGCTGTAAAGGTATATATGCACCTGTTTGTATTTGAATGGCATGTTCACAGTTTATGGAACCACAGCTGTGTGTGTGTGGGAAGGGAGGGAGTACAGCCAAACACCTGTATTCATCAAAAGTATACGTTAATTCTTTTTCTTTTTTGAGATCATTTCATTGTACAGTATACTAAAGCACTAAAGTTATTCCTTTGTCACATCATTCTTATGACTTTCATTTTGTTGCTGAAGCATCATTGTGATATGCGTGTCACAATGGATAAATGCAATTTATGTTTCTGTAAGAATGGATATATTTAGTATGATTTATATAAATGCTTGGTGTAAATTACGAGAAAAAGTATAGAGATGAGATAAATTGTTGCAGCGTAGTAATAATAATAATAGTAGTTCCAAAATCTTACATGAATGGAACATATAAACTGTTAGAAAAAAACAGAAAGAATCATCTTTTGATAGTGGACTTGGAAATGGGTGCAAGAGATGCACTTTTAAGGTCGATTTTTAATTACTATCTTCTTCCATTGCAGTATTCTGATAAGGCCCTGTACACTCAGCTCTGCTTTTACCGATACATATTTGATGTGGACTATGCAATGGATAAAGTCATGAGTGAAGATGATAAAGGTAAGTTTAAATTGTTAATTAAATAACTATATTTTAATAGCAACTTGCATGCAAGAAACTATACCTACACATTTGTACTCTTCAAATCTGAACTACGAGGCTGTAATCTAAAACAGAAAATAGATGAAAGTATGAATTGAGGAATCCCCTGTAAGAGGAATGTGTTGTGTTATGAAAATCAAAGTAGCGTAACCTTTTAGCTAAAAAATGCTCAAATAAGCAAACAGTCTGGTTTTGGCCTGTTGTACTTATGTTTCTTCTTTCAGAGGTTCTCATTTCGTTTCTGAATCCCTCTAAGACAGCAAACTCGCTCTGATGCTTGCACTTCAGAAGGGCTTTGTACATCCAAAGGAGGTCACACTGTATAGCCATCTCAGGCTATTACAGCTTTGTAGATGTACTGAAGGAATGTTACGTGGTGGATGCTACTGCTAGCTGAAACCACATTACTTTGTGTGTAGATCTCTTGCCTAGTATAAGGACATAAGAGTAGAAGAGGCTTCATGGGTGATCACATCCATTCCGCTGCTACTGCAGACCACTGCATCTTTGAGGATTGCAAGTTTATGGCACTTCGTTTTGAAACCTGTGGGTGGTTCTACCCCTTTCACTGCTGCTCAAGGTGTGTTTCAGACTTTTGATCTGTGGTGACTGAAAATTCACTATAATTTTCCCGTTCTAACTTGTTTGTGGCTGATTTATCTCCATTCACTAAATGTTTATTTATTTCCCTTCCCTGATGTTCTCCACTATGTTTTTGGAAACAGTGGTAACATCTCTGTTTTGTTTTAAACTAAGGCAGAGACACACGTAGCTTTCTTTAGGAAGAACTGGTCTCTGCCGCATGATCCTTCCTCTTAGCACCTTCGTGTGCAGTCTTTTTTAGGTTGAATTCCAGATCTTTGAGTATGAGAAACTAGAAATTACGTGGTATTTTAGATGGTATCTGTCTGGTGTCTTGTACGCTGGATCTATACATTTGCTGGAAGTGCTTCTGCTGATGCTTTCTTGAGTCACCTATGCCCTGCTCATAGCTGTATCATATCATTAACTTGTAGTTAAGTAATAATAGAAATCTTGAGGTTTGAGGGGTTTTTTTTCCCTCCTGTCATTTCAGAATCATGAGTTCATATCTCAGGTTCATGGTATTTTGTTTTTCTTTAATTTTCCTGGTTTCATTAATTTTGGACTGCTTAATCTTATTTGTAATTTTACACTTCAAGGTTAATGAATCATTTCTGAAAAATAGTATGGTGGCTTCTGCATTCACGTAATTTCCCACCTTCTGCCTTAATCAGAAAATGTTTCTTGGACCATCACTGCTAATTGGAGGAAGTTCAATAGAATTAGTTTCCAGAGTAATTCTCAAGGAATTGTAAGAACTCTGCTAGGACCTTCTATTCTTTTGGACAGTTTACCTTTCAGTATAGTGTATTTTTTTCTTTTTTCTTAGCTATTTGAAAGTTATTGTATAATCTTCTTCAGCCAGGCAGTGGTTTCAGTCTTGGTGCTGCAGCAGGTGTTAAGGCTAGATAAATTAGATATGTTAGTTTTCATTTGAAAATTGGTTCTCTTCGAAGAGACTAACTAGTCGAGTCTGGTAAACCTATGTACAATTCTGTCCCCTTTTTCAGATGTCTTTTGGGAGGAAGTAATCTTTCTATTGCTCTAAAATACATGCAGAACTTCAGAATGGCTGCCTATAGCTATTTGGGTCACCTTTTTATTTTATAGATACCAGTGCTCTGTTTTCTAGTAATATATGTTACTGATTTGATACGCTTCATGTAAAACTCCATAGGATTGAAATAATTTTCATGTGCCAATTTTGTTGTAGTTCTGAAATGGAAATGTAGTGACCTCCCTTTCATAACATTAAGCTCATGTTTATTTTCCCTTGGAAGCCAAAAAAATTTTGTTTCCATGCCATCATTCACAAGCCATTCTGTCCTTGACCTGTGATCAGCATCATTGCTTTTATCAAAAATGGTGGCAAAACTTTAATGTAGGTTTTGTACATCTTTGGTATTTTCAGTCTCCTCTTTAATTTTTATGTGACTAAACCACTTATTTACTGTTGGTTTGGGGAGGATTTTTGCTTTGTTTTGGGATGTTTTTCAAAGCCTAAATTATATGGACTTTTGTCAATTCTAGTTTTTATTGCCATTTTCCCTAAATTTTTAAGACCAATTCTTCTTTCTTTTAGATTCTGTTTATTCTTAATAGCAGCTTTAGGTGTTATTCATCTTGGAGTGTTCTTCTATAAAAAGAAATAATTTTCAATTACTAGAGATTCAAGACATAAATGTGTTTCCCACCATAGTTTGAAAGAATTCATGTCTTCTCTCATTCCGAACCTTGAGATTTCGCTACTAGTTCACTTGCATTTTCTATACTTGCCTCTTCAAAATACAGAACCTTAATTACAGAACAGATTTTGTTTGTTCAGCTATTTATAGTGAAGGTCCATAATATTTATTGAAATGGAATCTAAAATAATAATTGTGAAATCAGTGGGAGTTCAAAAAGACATCTAAGCTGCTCCCTCTGCCTGAAAGAGGATCAATACCATAGCCTACTTTTTAAAGATAGGCTAAATTTAAAAATCCTGTGGTGATGCAGCTTCTACAACTTGTCAAGTTTTACACCCAGTTTCTTCTGGTGCTTCACTGTGCTTAGTATAGAGAGCTCTTCTTTATATCCAGGGTGAATTTTACTTTGTGAAGCTTATTCTGTGCACGATGGGTGATAAACTCTCGAAGAGAATAGTCTTACATTTTTAAAACCTGGATGCTATCTTCTACATCGCTTTCAACTACTAACCCAAATGTTTTTGAGCAAGAGGGGGAGAGTTTTCCACTTGTCTGCATGTTTGGTTTTGTGTTGTTTTTTATAGACCTTCAATAGGTCAGATCAATTAGAGTGGAATACAGCAGAAGGATTAATTAACATGTTTTGCAGACTGTTCTTCTGTTTATTTATGCCAGTATGGTGTTTACAATATTTGCAACATTGTTCACTCATGTTTTATTTGTGATCTACTGTAATCATTATATACTGTTGTTGGTCCATCTTTTCCTGCTAAGAATCAGAAATAAGCTGATTGGTTTGCATGATGTTTTTTTGTTTCGGTGACTGGTGAAGTTAGCTGTCAGTTATACCATGCAGGCATACCTGGATTATATAGTTATGGGTCTTTAGTCCCATTCTTAATAGTAGCATTTATCCTCCAAATAAATGTTTCCATTCATCTGGAAGTTTAAGGTCTGTTATAATGATACAGTTTAATATGTTAACTTTGTGATACAGTGCAAGGTTCTTAGCTGTCATACTACACAAAGTGAAATTCTGAATTCCTTTGCTGTCTTTCTAAATTAGGAACTGTTGCACAGTTAGTATCAGGTCAAAAACCAACTTAATTTTCAATTAAAAAGTGCTCCGACTAGTAACATACTCAAAATGTTTTCAGCACTTTTCTCACGCTTAGTTTTTCAAAGCTGGGTTGTGGATTTAGTCAGACATTGCTACTTAGGTGAACAGTCAGAGCAATAAGAAGCAGCAGGAATAGCAAAGTAGTAGCATCCTGTGTTCGTTTGGATGAGAAAAGGATAGGTAAACTATCAGTGATTTTAAACATGTGATGTTTAAATACAGGAGTATGCTTGCTCTGTACGCCTTAACTTCAGAAATGGAAACCAATGTATTTTTATGGCTGTGTCATCAGGAGATCAAAATAGAGTACAGTAAGCTTTATATCATTATTCCATTCAAATATTGGTATTGTTAAATATTCAAAGTTATTACTGTTTTCATTTTGCTTCTACAGTAAAATGAAAACCTTTAAAAATGAAGAGAAATGGAGCCCACATAAAGTCAGTACAGCTACTCTGCCTCGCGCAGATGTCTGTAGTTCAGTTCCCCCTCCTGGCATTAAACAGATGATAAGGATGCTGCAGTCTCCTTATTCACAATGACTACAGCATTATTCCAAAAGCATTAATATCTCTGAGGGCTGCAATTTTTTTTAGAGAAACAGAATCCTGGTCATAGGATTTTTTCTGTTCCATACTGTAGACTGGGGCTGAAAGCCACCACCTTTCCACCATCCTGTTTCGAAGAGAGGGAAGGTCACAAATGTTGTTTGCAAGGCATTTAAGTATTTCAGAGACAGAAATTGCAAAGATGCTGCTGTGGTATATTCTTTCCCAGAATGTTTTCAACTGTTGAGCCCATGGTTGTTGGATTCTGAAAAGTCTGGACGTATCTGTTTAAAGGGTAAGCAGAAGAAAGTGAGGATGGGAGGAAGATAACTTTGGGAAAAGTGGCTAAATGTTCCTGTTTGTTAGGAGGACCTACATCTTCAAAGTATGTGCCGCTCTGTGGAAACAGGATATGGTTGTTTTGATCATGTACTTCTGGACTGCAGTTTTGTAAAACCAAATGGCTAGTCAGAGGGTATTTTCACACTTTTATCACAGCTTTATGTGTGCCTCACTTCCATGCAGACACCAAAAGCGCCTAGTTTACTTTATGGATGAATAAACTGCAAAATTATGTTGGGAACAATGAAAGTCTTCTAGGCTGTTAGACCTAGGCATGAAAAAAAAAATCAGCTCTGAATATTTGTGTGAGCCCTATCATTTCAGTGCTGGGTGTTTTCTCCCCTCTATGTTCATAGCTTGGTGTGCCAAGTAGCTGGCTGAAGTGATTTTTTTTTTTTTAATGGAAGATTTTTTTGTAACTCTTTGAAAGAAGACAGTTTACGATGGGGCTGATGGTAGAGCTGCTTGTCAGGGTGGTTTAACGTCTGTCCTCCTGTCAGCTGGTGACGGTGAGACTGAGAGACACGGACTAACTGCCTTCAGCGTTGAAAGGATGGGCCTGAGCAAGGAGGCGTTCCTGCTCTGAGATACAGCATGGAGGTTCAGTCAGATAAAGGGGGGAGAGCAGATGTGAGATGGAGCTGGAAGGAGTGTATTGTATGTGAAACTAGTGTAGGGAAATGGAGACTTCCAGCATCAGAACAATTTGCCCCATTTTTATCAATATACAGGCAGGAAGACTACAAAAAAGTACTTGTTGCAATAAATAAGAAAGGGGATATAGTTATCTACGTGAGCTTTCCAGGGGAAGATAAGGAGAAATCATATAAATAACCTACGTGCATATGTGTATGTGCATTTATTTTTAAGATGGCAACAGCTGAAACCTGGCATATCTCTTTTCAAAGAGTACAGTTCGATAAACAAAGCATTTCTGTTTGCGTCACATCTCCAGACACTATAGCTAAGTTTGCTATAGTGAACTTTACATCCAAGCAAACAAATGCTCCTCTGCACGTTTGCTGTCAAGTACTTTGTCTTCCAATCATGTTGTTTTGAAGAGATTGTAAAATAATAATTTTCAAGAATTTAATCTTTGAGTATATCTTCAAAAGCACTTGTTCATTTTTCCTTAAGGTGTTGTTTTGAAGAGGAAGATTTCTGAACATTTTTTTTTAAATTTGAGTCACCGTTTCTTGAGTATTTTTAAATCTCACTAACTTTTTTGAAAGCAAAAACTATTGAAAATTATTCACTGTAGGTTTTTTTGACCCTTTTGAAGTAATGTATGGGCAGTTAGCTGATCTTTAAATCTTAAGTTATCCTCCCATAATGATCATAACTTTTTTTTATTACCAGTTGGACGTTTTTAATGTCTTAAGTGTAGCTTTTTCTCCATTTTATACCTGCTTGCGTGGTCTTTTCGTTAAATCTACAAAACCTAAGTAAACCCCATTACACTGTACATTTCTATAACCCTTTCTCTGAGCACAAAGCTTAATGTGTTCTGACACCTCTCTTGGAGTTACGAATTGTTGAGTTATTTTCTCTGCTTGTGAATGAAATAAATGGAAATAATGAGTTAAAACAGTTAAGATATGTCCACAGCATGGGAAATCTGTGGCATATGACAGGAGTGCATTTACTGTAGCTCATACCACTAATAAAATCGTTTTGATTAATGAAGACTTTTTTTCCATGCACATTGTATTAATGTTGCAGGTGGGATGAAGTAGCGGCTTAACTAACTTCTGACTCATGAATTGGAATGCTTATTTGACCTTTTCAAATAAATATCCTGCTGCTCCTTATAGATACTTTTTTTCCCCTGTATGTGGGAAAAACAGAAGTATCTTCTCATGTACACTTCAAGATTTTTTTCCTACTTAAGTATATAGATACATGCCAACTTGTTATAACCTATGCAGTGGTGTAGTCTATCTAGTGTCATCTGCCTCCTTTATCAGTTTTCTTGTGAGTTTCTCTAAACAGAAAATATTTTTTAAAGCTCTTTTTATTTCACTGTTTCTTTTTTATCTGCAACTCTCTGACGTTTTCCTTATAGAGACCTTTATCTTTCTGGTTCCATCTCTTGATAAAGTTTGGGGTTGGTTTTTTATGTGGGGCAGTTCTGTTGTTACTGTTAAAGGCAAGTCAGAAGTGACAAGGCTTCTTCTAATGACTACTGCTTCTCACAGCAGTAAGCTCGTTTCTGTAGTGGAAAGTGCAAGACTAGCATGTTTTTCCTTTTAGAAGACCCTTAAGTTTGATGGATCTGGCAGTGTACTCAAAAAAAAAAAAAAATCCTGTCTTTTAGATACCAGAATTCTGACATCGATGCTAATTTTTTTTAAATTATTTTAGTAGAAATTGGAAATACAAATATAAACAATTTAACTCTGTATAATCCATTCAGTATACATGTGCCTAGACATCAGAAGGATAATGTAAAGCTAAGGCTTTAAAGAGATTTAAAAAAAGATACAATTATCTGTATGATTTTTAAGTCTCATAAGAAATGTATTTTAGAACTTGCCAGTGATGGCTCATAATCACTTTGATATTTTGAGGAAAATGGTAGCTTTAAACAGATGATACAGAATTTATTTTTAAAAATGTATTGTGCTTATACAGTTGATGGCTTTTATTTCCATAATGTTTTTTACTACATAATTATACATCTTAATTACGTAATTACCGTCATAATTATTATGTAATTACATGTAGTTCCACTAATTACAAAATCAGGAAGTGTAATTATCTACTAAAAACTTTCTGAAATCTTATTTGTTCACTAGAGATTATTTAAAAGACCAGTGACCTACTGAAGATGGTGTACAGTGTTGTACATAATACCAGCTCTCCTTTCGCCTTTCTTCATGGCCAGAACAGTTTGAGAGGGTTGTGGAAGGACTTGCATGTCTTTAATTATGATTTCCCTTAAAATTAGGTTGGAAACCTTGACTGTATTGCCTGCAAATTTGGAGCCTCTTAATTTTTGTCATTGCTACCTTATATCTTTAAAGATTCTGTAGCTGAACTTCCAGAAAGTTGCATAGTTTCAGTTAACACTTTCGTAACTTTATTATTTGTATTTTGGTTGAGAGTATCTGGTTCAGGTATCTACTGTCAGCTATAAAGATGCTTGGAAAAGTATTGTTTATGGCCGTGTATATGTGGGGTGAAACCTTAACTCCACAAAAGATAGGGAGAATGCAGCTGATTTCTCACGGGCCAAAGATTTCTTTTATTGAGTAAAACTGCTTTTTTAAAGTTTATTTTCCCGTATCGAAATATGTTCATGTCTGTATACTGATTTATTACTTACTATTGCACATACTTGGTTATAAATTTGTGTAACCGTGCAGTTTGAAACCAAAAATGGTTTACTCCATGTTAGAGAAGAGAAAATTGATATTCAGGACATTTTATGGTTCTTTTGCCCTGATACTTTCTTAAAACTGGGCAGATAGAGAATCTGTTTTCTACATATTAAATAAGTCATGTGCTACCTTTGGTAGATTGAATGAAGAGAGTAAAGTGTTAGATTCAGTGATTTTTTTTTTTTTTATTCTGTAACAGTGATGTAGAAAAATGACATCAGAAATACAAAGCTTTCTGTCACACTCTTCGTGACAGCGAGCATGCTTTTATTATGTCACAGTATTAAAGGAAACCACCAAAAGGAAAATACTTTCAGTAACAGAAAACAGAATTCATGTGAAAGGGATGATGTAAAAAAATGATCACAATTTGTGATACAAATAAAAAGGAAGAAAATTGTAATCTCTGTGTCTGAAGGGAAAAGGCGAAATAGAAACATGCAGAAAATGGGTTACTGGAATATTGAAATTTCTGTGGAACGCCTCAA
Organism: Grus americana; assembly: GCF_028858705.1. NCBI lineage: Eukaryota > Metazoa > Chordata > Aves > Gruiformes > Gruidae > Grus > Grus americana. The sequence goes on along the minus strand of NC_072852.1, from coordinate 130,894,924 downwards.
GAATTAATACTGCATTGCACATGTATCGGTGCGTAATTTTTCTGTGCTTATTACGTAAGGCAACTGTTTTACTGTGTACTTGACAAAAGCTATTTTAAGCTCCCAAACTTGGCCTGGGTCCGCAGGTGACGTGAATCTGTCATCTTCTTGATGTTAAATGTAATTACCTCTACCCGCATCCGCTAAGCATACAAGTCCTAAGGAGAATTTGCCTCCAAACCAGTTTGAATTATATTGACCTTTAAAAGAAACACATAGAGTCATTATTTGTGAAAACAGGATCCTTAGTTGATCTCCAAGATTTAAATTAATGCTGCAAATAAAATTATTTTAATTATTATACTTACTGAAGTATAATAGCTGCACAGGAGACATTTCTTTTCAAATATCTTTCTGTATCCTTAACAAACAAAGGATTTATATCAAAGACATGATAAAAACATAGTTACGCTCTTTTCTCTAAGAAATGGATGGAGATAAATTCTTCTCTTTATTAAGAACTAGAAGGCCATGTAAAGAATAGCATAATGGAAAATACTTTTTTTTACTATTCCATAGGGGACATAAAAATGGTGCACGATATATGTATAAAAATGCAGCACAAGACAGGGAAGGGTCTAAATGCACCTTAAATTTGGTTTATTAAATCAAAAAATACTTCCCTTGATAAAGGAGTATTACACTTTTGTCATCACTCCATCAGAAAACTGAGGCGATATCCACCATTCCAGATTGATCTACTGGGGGGGAATGGAACTGAGCACTTGAAGCCATGTGTGTTACTGCCATGAGAGTAAAGAGCGCATGAGAGTACGTATTTGTTTGGAGTACATATTTCAGAAAAGCGCGTGCGAGCGCAGCCACCACCTCTTTGCCTCACAAGCCGTGCCTCTAGTTGCACAGTTTTTGAGTCCCTCTCTCAGCAAAGCCACGCTCATTCCATAACAAAGAGCAGCTCTGCAAGAAGCAAAGAAAGAGAACTACCTATTTTTTTGTTTTCAATTATTTCAAGGATCATCTCTTCATAACAATCCAACTACCAAATTTCATGTTTCAGGCCGGTATAGTTCCATATTGTTCTTTTGCGAACAAAGGAGTCTGCTGTGACAGGCCAAAACGTGGCTGAGCCTTGAAGAACAAACACAGCAGGAGGTTCTTCTGGCCTGGCGTGTCCCTCTCCTGTGAGGGGGCTCAGCTGGGTGAGAGGGGCGGCTGGTCGGGTTAGGGAGCTCTTTGTTTGTTTTTACCTAGCAGAAATGAGTTTGGAAGAAGTTGATTTGATCCTGCCAGGACTACAACTGTCAAATGCATATCAAAATGTTTTCCTATCTTATATTATTTAACTCAGAATATAATAATGTAATTATTTTGACATGAAAACGTTACATAGTGTGGTATTTCCACTTATCTTTAAATAGACATTTTTCACTTTGTGAGAGATGCATGCAGTAAGACAAAACAAAAAATGAATAAAAAGGAGTGAGTGACAGCCTAAGCTAGTTTATTTAGATGACAAAAACAAATAATATTTGACATTAATAGAATTTTACAGACTTGGAATTAAAACATTTAGCCACTTATGGCATTGTTTTATATTTCTGGTGTAACAATATATGTTGCATAAACAGCCAGCAGAACATAACAGTAGCACCTTTATCAGATTATTATTTTTCTTAGAAATTGTGCTACATATTTTGGGGGGAGAGCAAAGGAGCATTAAAGGAAACTTTACAAATATGTTTTCTTTTTATACTGTTCATAAATCATATACATGTGCAGTGACCTTAAATTAGACTTCTTTTGATTTTTAATTTTTTTTTTCCTAGAGCTGAGCCTGTAGTTTAAAACATCTTTAATGAAAAATAGTTAGTGGTAAGTGACCAAAACAAACAGAGTTAATACACTCACTAAGAGCATTAGCTGCCATGCCTTTAAACAGTAATGATAACTATAATAATCGAGACCTTGATGTGGAAAACTTTTATTTCATACTTTACATTTTGTATCATACAGGAATCAATGGATTTGAAATTTGTTATCATGCATGCAATTTCAGAATAACTTGACACACAATTCAATTGTTTCAAATATTACTTAATTTAGGAAGTCAATAGTGTAGCTTCTTGATTGGAAACAAGTATGTCCATAATTTTGCAAAAGCAACAGATACTGGAACGTAAAATGCATGCATTCAGTGAAGCACAACTACTGCAACTCTTCTGGTAGTTGCATTTAGAGAGAGAGAGAAAGAAAGAAAGAAAGAAAGAAAGATTCTTATCTGAAGGTTTAGTTTCTGAAAATCTGGATGCGAGTGTAAAAGCAGTATTTCTATTTGTTCCATTTCTGTTTTCCAAAGAATTATCAGCTGTTTCCCAGTTTAAGCCATACTTCAGATACCACAGTGAGGCAAGCAGCCATAAAGGCGACATGGTTATAAGGACACAGCAAAAAAATATTTGCTCAGTGTTTCTATAAAAGGGAAACTGTACTATTATTCAGAAATTACAGTGAAGTGTACATACCTTTTTGAACTTTTTAATATGATCTGACATCTCTGCTTCATTTTGATTTTATCGTATTGCTGCGGCAAACTTTAAATGTGACAAGTATCCAGCCAGGAGTTCCTATTTAGACAAAACATGCATTTTGTTTCAGTATTTAGTCTATTAACATGTGAGCAAGCCTGTGTTTTCTAGTAAGTAACAAAAAGGATCCTTTTTGTTCTATTATGGCATCTGACACTTGCGGGTTTTGTTACATACATATATTCTCTATCCTACAAGTGAATACCGATGCCGCACTGACCCATAGGGTCTAGATAACCAAATTGCTTTGTTTTAAGCTGTCTCTCCAGCACCCACTTTTGCCTGTGGCATCTGTGGGTTTCGAGGCACCTGTGATGTGGCTGGCTGCTGCTCTGACCGCTTCTCCATTTCCAGGTATCTCTGCTGACCTGGCAAAAAGTTCTCTCACTCATCTAGATCCTGGGTTTGCTCAGCTCTTCCAACATGAAGATACATTTCAGAAAGTGAAGATAGTTCAAGTTATGGTAGCCACTGTAAAATATTTGTCTTAAACTCTAGTATAGTACGTAATACGTGTAGTATAAGAGAGCGGGTTTGATGGCAACAGCTCATCACCTGCAGTCCCAGTGCATTGGTGCATTCTGCTTTTCCTTCTTTCAGTCCTATTAACTGCCTTTTAGGGGGAAAATATGATCATCAGGATTTTTTTTTTTTTTTTTTTTTTTTTTGAGAAATGATAGGCATGCTGGGCTTTCAGGAGCCCTCATCTTCACACTTTTTTTTTTTTTTTTTAATAGTCTTACTATTTAGAGATCCTTTGGAAATAGCTTTCAGTTTCCTGCTGCCATCAGTGTCGAGTGTCACCTGCTGCACGTTTTAGATCCCCGTCCTTCCAGGGACTGAGGTGCTGGCACTTTGCTGGCACCGAAGCTCTAGGTCTGCCATTGAGTTAGCATCCTTCACCAAATAATAGATGTGAAAGGACAGTAACAGTACATTCAGGCTTTACAAAGGTTTCATGAGGATAAATGACAAAGGGGTAAGATACAACGACAGATTACCACAGGGTAAGATAAACAGCTAATTGCCGTGGTAAAGCCTTACATTGCACATTCATACATTAGGATGCCTGTCAGGTACTTGTCTGTGCGCCCGTACCCTGACTGTAGAAACAATGTTAGTGGTTCAGCATTACACTTCAAAAATTATGTTGCACTTTGAGAGGATTGGAGTTGCAGAGGATTTTTTGTAACATAGCGATTATAGAGTAAACCTTTCTTTTTCATGGAAGAGGAAAGGGTTGTGGGTTTATTTGTTTGGTCTTTGCTTCTTAAGAGACAGGTAAAGAACTTCCAGTTGTCACATCAAAATCCATGGCACTATGTTGGTACCATAATCAAGAGCCCAACAAACTATTAACACTAAGGTAACTTTTTCTTAGGCTGTTGTAAGGATTTGGGGGGAGGGGGGGGGATTTGTTGAACAGGTTGTATTTTATAAAGGAAAGGATAAATACCTGTTCTGAATTACACAAGAAAAGAGCATTAGTGCAAAACTAGTGCAAAAGAATAAGGACATAAAAGAACAAACCAGATGTATGAAGTGAATTTGTTAAAAAACAATCGTAAAACTCACAATACATAAAATGTGGGGGAAAGTCTTGAGAAGTAGAAATGTTGAAGGATTTGGAGATGCAACAATGAAACTAATTTACAGTACGGCTTGACAGTGAAATAGTTCATTGCAAAATGTAGCCTTTATTTTTATGGGTTGTTTGAACCCAATGAGGTTACAGTTAGGTCCTGCATTTCCAGTAGGAGCTCCCCAAACTTTGGATTTCATTACGGTTATACTTGTCATCCTGTGAGAAGTTTCTCTTGGTTAGGGAAGTGTTAAAGAAGATCTGTTGTATGTATTATTGAAAACCATTGCATGATCATAGTCAGAAACCTTACATTGGCATTACTCATCTCTGAAAGAATTCTAGAGTTCGAGTTGTTTGAAAAGTGGTCATTTTGTATCATCTTGTTCTGGATGTGGAAACGGGGGAAGGCAAAAAGTCTGTGGAAAAGTATGTGGTAAAGAATTCAGGTTTATCATCCTCTAAACATAAAATACAATTTGGGAGGAAATATCTCTTTGCAGAAATCAGCAGTTTTACAGATGGAGTACATCCTTCTTGGGAAGTTTCTTCAGCAGTTGCAAGCTGATGTTTTTGAAACGTCTGGAGTAGGCCAGCATTTCTGTTGAATAGTACATTTTTGAAGGCCATTATTATGATAAACCAAGTTCTTAGCATAATTCAAATTAGTATATATACTTTGCTTTTAAAAATTGAGTTCTTTTGCAGACTGTGAACTAGAAACGACACTCAGGAAAAAAGATACTGTTTAACTTACACAGAAATTTTTACATTTAAGACTTTTTAACAATGTGGGTGCTTTGTGTCACCAACTGGGTCTAACTAAGAGAGGTCCAAGGAATTCCTGAAGGTCAAACAAACTTTTCATTATAAGGCAAAGCTCTCTAGTGCAATATATCCCAATTATAAAGATAATATAAATCACACCAATAACAGGCCTTTTATATAGCAAGAAGCCACCCTTATCTCTTCAGCTGATACACATTGCCTTTAAAAAAAGCAAGAGTGATGGGTTAGGCAATAGCAGTGAGCTGAGGAATGAGTGGGGGTACACATAAAGGTTTTCCTCCCTTTGGAGGAAATCCATCTGATGCTTTGATAGATGCAAAGTAGGGAGAGGAGTGAACAGAAGATCCTTCATCTTTCCACGGGTAAGATTTTCTACTTGGCCACAGATGATCCACACTGGATATGCCTTCCAAAGCAGTGTGTATGTGGTGATATTTGACACAAATTTTGTCACTCGCACTACCTGTGCAACAGTGAGGTTCTAGTACAGATGAAAACTGAATACTCCTAAAATATGAAATAGCTCAAAAAGCTGAAGGGTCACAGTTCAGTGAAGTGACCAAGAGACTGCATACATCTCCCCTCTCTACTGGCAATGATGATATGCCTCACTAAGATTTTTCTGGTGTCAGCACTGTAAGAAGTGATGCTTTGTATGAACACAAGAGAGGTGAAATCTACTTCTGCACAGAAGATACCAGTTCAGTCTTAGCAAGAGTATCACAGAACGACTGAGGCAAGGAGGCGCCTCCGGAGATCATGTAGTCCAACACCCTGCTCAGAGCAGGGTCAGCTACAGCAGGTTACTCGAGGCCATGTACACTTGGCTTTTGAGTATTTCTATGGATGGAGACTCCGCAGCTTCTCTGGGAAACCTGTCCCACCATTTGAGCACCCTTGCAGTAAAAAAGGACAGTATTATGTTTACCTGGAATTTCTTGTATTTCAGTTTGTGTGTGCTGCATGTCATTTCGTCTCTGGGCACTGCAGAGAGGAGTCTTGCTCCATCTTCTTTACTACCCATATCAGGTGTTTTTATAAATTGATGAGGTCCCCTGCCTTGAACCTTCTTTTCTCCAGGACCGAGCAGTCCCAGGTCTCTCAGCCTCTCCTTGTATGCTGGATGCTCTAATTATATTTACATATGTATATGTAATTATATTTACAGCCCTTTGTTGGACTCGCTCCAGTAAGCCCATGTCTGTCTTGTACTGGGAAGCCCAGAGCTGGACACAGCACTTCAGGTGTGGCCTCACCAGTGCTGAGTACAGGGGAAGGATCACCTCCCTCGACCTGCTGGTGATGCTCTGCCTAATGTAGCCCAGGGTGCTGTTGGCCACCTTTGCTGCAAGGGCTCATTGCTGGCTCACGTTCAGCTTGTTATACAGGTACTTGAGTATATAGGTACTGTGTGAACAGGGGCTCTGCTGTTCTCTTACTGCCTACATAAAGCAAAGCAGGCATTCCACACTATATGTTACTAGTGGAGAAGACTCCCTGCGAAGGAATGCACTTCATCTCCACTGGCTTTGAGGTTTCAAAGTTCAAGCATTTGCGTGTGAATTTATCAGTCCATGCTCCACTGTGTAGCCAAGAGAATTGGGCAGTTCCAGGACGTGACTCATCTAATCTCATCTATACTGGGCTGGTTTGGATCACACCTGAGAAATGCCTCCTCTCTGCTTCATTGGTTGTAAAGGAGACTCAGAGTGGCTAGTTCAGATCTAGAAGGTGATATTTCTGAAAAAGTTATACCAGAGACATAGTCCATGAATTCGCCATGTTGGATGCCAAATGTGGAAAATTATTAGGTACAGCACTCCAGTCACCTCAAGGGTTTTCATCAAAGAATAAAAAATAACGTTTCCTTTGTCCTTCTACAGTTATAACCTCTGCTGACTAAAGCAAAGTGAGAAGAGCCTGTTACTCTGAAATAAACCACTTTTTCATCCCAGAATAACCTATTTCTAAAGTGAACATAGCTAATTGTAAAGATTTGGGGAAAGTCATCTAGTCATAGAATCACAGAATGGTTTGTGTTGGAAGGGACCTCAAAGATCATCTAGTACCAACCCCCCTGCCATGGGCAGGGACACCCTCCACTAGACCAGGTTGCCCAAAGCCTTGTCATAACCGTTGACCGTGAGGAGGCAGAATTCCATAACTCCCACCACTCCTTCAGCTAAATCTGTTGTGAGGTCTGCAAACCAGCCTGTTAAAAATCACTTTCAGAACAGAGTTCTGCCTTCTGTCACAGGAGCAGACTGTTGTTTTGTGGTTATTTGTAGAGAAGCGGAGGGTGTAATTCTTCTAAGCCCCTACTGTTTTTCAAAGGGACAAATCCACAGACTAAACTTCTTGTATGGGGTCATTTGGAAATTAATTTACAATCTTCAAGGTGAATAGCTATTATCTATTAATAGCTATTCTTTACCCACAAGAGATTTCAGCAGTTAAAAGCCAACTCTATCAACCTCTGCTTTTTCATATTCAGTAAATACAGGGATTTTGATAACTCCAGACAAAGTTATACCAAGGAGGAGTTTAATATTCTACAGATCATAGCACATATTCTTTCATCTTTCTGTTTGAATGTCAAGCATGAAAAAGGAAAAAATACATTTACAAAGTTGATTTAAGAAGGCCATTTAAAATATATTTCCTTACAGCAGAGCAGCCTTGGATGATCCATCATTTTACTTGTAGACCCTCTTGAAGGAGGGTGGAAGACAAAAGGCACGCACGGATTTGTAAGTGTATCAAGTTAGTACACCAAGATCAAAGGCTATCTCTGCATGAGGGACTTTGCACATTCTCTTCCAGATCAGCTGCAACATCAAGGACAGGAAAATCTGCGAAGCATTTTGTTCGCTATGTGTTCAATCTCCTGTCATCTGCTAATGCAGTCTTTGTCAGAAAGTACTTAATGTTGTGGTACCCAAGTAACCTGCTTCCCTGTTTCACGTCCATTGTTCTGCTGAATACGTATCTCCTGTATTCCCTGTTTGAAATTGCTGACTTTTCATAAATTGGAGGTGATCGGCAGGCATGCTTCCCTAGGGAGGAGTAAGAAAAAAAAAATGTATTGATATCCTAGTCGTGGGGCTGGTTGCATCAACGGGACAGAGTATATTGTGTCCTTGATGTATTATTGGCAGCTGAGCCTGTGACCTCTCACTATTTTCAGAATGGCCTGTCTTATGTTGCCATTGAAGGGCAGGATAGAGGATACAAATCCTTGCAGGTCATATGGGTGGGGGTCTTCAAAGAGAGAGAATGTGCTCGTGCCTGTATCCGAATAGCTGCGGGTATGTGTTTTGTGCATTTCTGTAATGTCTTGTGGATGAATTAGCAGGATTCGGGAGGAGCACACAGGGAGAAACGGGAAAAGAAGTGGTTTAAAAAGTTTAAAAATGTTTGGTTTTCATTTTCTTTTGAATTTGGCCAACATGTTAAAACAGAATAATGCATTTCTTAGTGTGACTGTACACTAGGTTAGAACAGGGGTGGTGCTCCCGAGTGCTGAACTCAGGTCATTCTTCATCCCAACTGTGTTTTCGCAGTGGTGCAAGTTAAAGTTAGCTGGGAGTAGTTTGCCACGTTTGCTTTGTGAAAAGCTTGCTTTTCAGGAAGTTTGCCCCAGTTACTTTCCTGAGGAAGGTATAAGCTTCACCAGGAGTGAACAGCAGTTACTTGGTGGCTTTCATGTGCATTTTGCAAAGTATGACTAATTATTTCTTGGATTCCTTCACCTTTGATAAAGTCTAATTAAATTAGGAACAGGTAACACAAGTTTGCCAGCAATGGCTTCTTTTTTCCCACCATTAATCTCATACCGGTGAGGATGACCACACTGAAAGCGTTCCCTTGCAGTGAGCATGCAGGACCATGTCAAGGAATGGTAACGGTGGAGTATTTCAACTCTTGTCGCTCTCTGTCCTGTGACAGGGGAAAAGATATCCCTCTTTCAGTGTGTGCTGGCACAGTTCTTGCATATCATTTGCACTGGTAACGTACAGATTTTGTATACCAACATCTGTAAACCAGTGGGTACCAGGGAATTGGGTGTTCCCGGTCCCAGATACTAGTGGTAATGAACATCAGGTCACTGTAACACCAACAACTCACAAAGGCAGCTGTTTTCTGAGGAAGTTTGACTCTATAATGCACAGAAGTTTTCTAAGGGGGAGTAAGTACTTATTAACAACTAGTCTGACAGGAAAAAAGGGGAAAGTTAAAGTTTAAAAACGAGAAAAAATAAAGGTGGGTTTTTTTTAAATTCTGTATTAGTAAAGCACATGAGTGTACCCAGGAAGAGCAGTATGTTGGCAGTTTCTTCTATTTTAATACATAGCTTGAAGGTGTGTAGACAGTTACTGTGTACCTATAGGTATGGGTCCTCTGCAAGCAAGCACTGCAATATTTTGATGATGTTCTTCTAGATGATGATGTAAGACTCCTCTGCACATAGTCTGAAAGAATCCTGTGTTGGGTAGCCATTCCATAAATTTATCTAAGCAGCCAGTTTCTGTGGGATTTTTTTTTTCTGGAATTATGTATATCACTAAGAATTATTCATTTGTCTTGCTCCTTATAGTCAGGTAAACATTTATTTTAAGGTGGGCAGAGGTTTATTAAATGTTTTTATTTTTGGAGTATAGTGTGTTCCCTTTCCAGATAGAAAGGAGATAGACTTCTTTTTCATCTTACCTTTTTTTTTTTTCTGGTGCTTTGGGGATGTGTTTTGCTTCCTAATGTGTAAAATATTGTGTGGGAAGTAGGTGAAGGTGAGTAAGGTTGGAAATGACAGTGAGTTAGATCTCAGACATTTGAGACTGTCACAAAAGCTCAAATTCAAAAAATGTGTTGTTATAATGTTGATATGTAGCTAACAGTCTACAGCTTAACTTGGGATAAAGTTCGCTGTTATCAAATACTTGAACAAAAAGTCATGAGTAAGTTGTGCCAAGTGTTTATTAAATATAGATTTATCTGTTAGTATTTCAAGCCTTTTTGGATGAAATACCTCATGTGGTGGTTGTTCTTTGACCAAGGGTGTGGGCTTTGTGGTTTCATCATAAGCAAAATAAAGCAACGGTATTTAATTCTAGCCACATGCTTCATCCAAAACTAGATCACAAACGGAATTTTTATTTTGTTTATAGTTGATCTTCCATGCAGCAGCAGATGCTTTAGTCTGTTGTCATCTCCCCTGTTTTAGTGACTGTTTTTGACAGAGCAATTTGCTTTCAGGTGTCTTGTTTTACTTTTGCGTATGCTGTCCTTATTCCTGATGTTGTGGGAAAGTCATTTCCTCAAATCAGCAATGGTAACAATTTGAGTAAGTAAATGGCAATTGAATTCCAAGTCTTCCAACAGCGCTGATGTGCTGATATACCAGATCATCATTCTCCAGAAAAGCCTTGTCTACCAGTCATCTCCTGTTACAATCTAAGATATGTTTTGGGTAATTCTGCTTGATTTGAAACACTTTCAAAAATTTGCACTCATACAGATGCTAATTAGTGATTGACTGAATGGATGCAGTCTGGTAAGGTGCTGTTCCATTTGTAAGTTAGCTTCAGTCTCATTAATCAGAATCAGGTTCAGTAGCTTCTGGAAAAAATTTCTCAGCCAGAGAAAAACGTGCAGCCTCCAGGACCGAAATCCACAAAGTTAAGGTATGCCAAGCATGACAGATACGATAGATAAGACCACATTGCTCTCAGTGTTTTTTTGCATGGGAAATAATGAGATCTGTGTATTTTTAATTACGTGAATTACATGGGAGCTCGTTCTGCTTTTGAAAGTGTGTGTTCTTTGCATATGACAGGCTTTATACTAAGTTATTAGTAATCTGTGGACTTATTTGATTGCAGTCAAATATGCATATTTAATATGTGCAAGAACTCATAAAAGCCATTTAAATATGAAATACAATTGAAACACCTCATAAAGAGCAGTCAAACCTATGAAGTCAAGTTACAACGAGTTATTGCTGTTAGCACACCACCCGACTGCACCTTTTTATTAGAGATTTGACCTTTCTATTTGCATTTTCTGGATTTGTGGTTTTAAGCAATAACTTGATGTGTAAGATGCTTTTACAAGGAGAATTTCTTTCTACTAGCCTTCTTTTAATACTGGAGGGCTTTGAATATTTTAAGAGTTTCTGGTTGTGTAAAAACCGATTAATTGCTTTTGAAAGCAGGCTGTGTTACCAGCTGTTGATAGGTCTGCTTACATCTCTTTTCAGTGTTTTTGTGAACAACTGATCAAATTAGATTCGTCACTCGTAGCTTGTGGTGATTTTAAATTGAAATGGAATATATTAAAGCAGCCAACCACGCTGATTATATTGCAAGCCTCATTTAATTTCATACATTCACACATTATAGTGAAAAGCAGGATTTTTTTTAAATGCGTGATTGTGACTGTACCTTTAGTGACTCCAAAGGTCATCTATAATCAGTGCATAATTTATTACTACTAGATATCTGATTTCTGGAAGCACGTTTCACAATACTACATACATGTTCAAAGTGGAGAGCGAACAAATCAAATTGTTATCATTTCACCGATACGCTGTTCTTGATACCATCCAAGTCCTTACTGGTCAGTAGACTGCTGCATTGAAACCTTCGTACGTAATTGGACAATTGTTATACATAGATTGCAGCACTGCGGTGGGTTGACCCTGGCTGGGGGCCAGGTGCCCACCAGAGCCACTCTCTCACTCCCCTCCTTCACCAGACGGGGAGAAAAAAGTACAACGAAAAGCTTGTGGGGTCGAGATAAGGACAGAGAGAGATAACTCACTAATTATCGTCACATGCAAAACAGACTGAACTTAGAGAGGAAATTCATCTAATTTATTACTAAGCAAAACAGAGTAGAGGAATGAGAAATAAAATCAAATCTTAAAACACCTCCCCCCACCCCTCCCATCTTCCCGGGCTCAACTTCACTCCCGGCTTCAACCTCCTCCCCCTCAGCGGCACAGGGGGACGGGGAATGGGGGTTACGGTCAGTTCAGCACACATTGTCTCTGCTGCTTCTTCATCCTCAGGGGGAGGACTCCTCTCATCGTTCCCCTGCTCCAGCATGGAGCCCCTCTCACGGGAGACAGTCCTTCATGAACTTCTCCAACGTGAGTCCTTCCCACGGGGTGCAGACCTTCAGGAGCAGACTGCTCCAGCGTGGGTCCCCCACAGGGTCACAAGTCCTGCCAGGAGCTTGCTCCAGCGTGGGCTTCCCACAGGCCACAGCCTCCTTCAGGTGCCTCCACCTGCTCTGGCATGGGGTCCTCCACGGGCTGCAGGTGGAATCTCTACACCCCCTCATCCTTCCTCCATGGGCTGCAGGGGACAGCCTGCTTCACCATGGTCTTCACCACGGGCTGCAGGGGGATCTCTGCTCTGGCACCTGGAGCACCTCCTGCCCCTCCATCTGCACTGACCTTGGTGTCTGCAGAGTTTCTGACATCTTCTCACTCCTCTCTCTGGCTGCAAAAGCTCTCTCTAACTGTTTTTTTTTTTTCCTTCTTAAATATGTTATCACAGAGGCGCTGATTGGCTTGGCCTTGGCCAGCGGCGGGTCCCTCTTGGAGCCGGCTGGCATTGGCTCTGTCAGACACAGGGGGAGCTTCTAGCAGCTTCTCACAGAAGCCACCCCTGTAGCCCCCCCCGTTACCAAAACCTTGCCATGCAAACCCAGCACAAACACTGAGGCACTGGAGCATACATTAGACATTATAGGGATGGCAGTGTGTTGTTATCAAGGTGTTCCTTCTTCTGGGTTACCAGATAACAATATTTTCCTGCCGTGTTCACAATCATAATATATGTTTCTTAAAGCTTTTTCTCATGTTTTATTAACTGGCACCTCCTTATAACCTCTGGGAAGCTTGGTAGAATCTTCTAGTTGAGAGTCAGTAGAAATGCCAACAGAATAAACTTCTACACAAACTCCCTGTATCCCTCTCCTTACTGTTATCTTTGAAAAATAATCTCTCTGTTATTCCCCTGTACTTGCTCAGATGTAAATGTCCTGAAAGTTAAAGTTGTGAATATTTGGTGTTTGCAAAGTGGCTTCAGTTTTAAATTCATATTTCAGAGCAAATTTTTCAGTTTTGCACATAGCTTAATGCAAAAGAACACTAGTTACACAGTAGCTTTCAATGGGAATTCTTGTATTATTTTTGAAAAATATTGCATAGGCTTTTAATGTAACGTAGGCACAGAAAAATTACTGCTTATTCCAACATTTTGAAAATATTTTATAGTGATCTTTGTGTCATTCTGTACACAACTATTTCCTTTTCTAGAAAATTCCTTTGGGAAAGTAGTAGATACACCTTAATGTCCAGATAGCAGTTGCTAATCTGGGGAAAAGTGAAGGCATCGGTCACTTGGTCTTGACCTGGATGGCCCCGCCGCTGGGTCAGGCTGGAGTTCCACTCCGTTAGTCCCTTGATTTACCAATAGCCAACTGGATCTGAAGCAAATGTTTCCTTAAGAGATTACTGTGGTAACTTGGTCAAATTAGATTTCCTGCCAACCCTCAACAGCTTAAAGTTAACATTAGTTAGCGTTTTCCCTTTAATTCAAGTAAGTATTTTATTTATACCGTTTGAAGAAAAGCCACTGCAGTGGCTTCTGTGGCTAAAAGATAACAGTTAAACTCTCAGAAATGTTTAGTTGCTGTTTAGATTTGCTCCTCTAAGAGACCCATGACCAAGAAATAAAACTGAAAAGGAGTTAGCATAGAATACTGGTATGTAAAGACAATACGCCTCGTACACATAATTAAAGCAGCTATAGCCTTTGTGTTGCCCATGCAGCAGAAGATCTCACAAGTTGTGAGATGTTTCCAGTTTTCTAAATAACTTCAGTGTCTCCAGTGGGGTTTTGTGGTTATTTATCAGTTGTCTCCTTAGATTGTACGGCTTAGACTTTGATTTTTGCCACCAGACTTCGATTCTAGTTGCATTCAAAATCCTTACTTAGCTATTTCGTATGAATCCATTCTTGGAATAAATTGCATCAGTGACATATGTTAAGAAACACTGTGGTTGAGAACATCTGATTGATATTTTCTTTAACACAAATATCAAAACAGAAGCCATTATATTTAGATGTTCTCATAAATTGCCTTAGTGGTCTAGTATAACTTATCTTCACAAATGGTAAGCAACAGAGTAATGCTCTTGTTGTGCTGCAGGATTTTCAGAGGCCTGTTTCTGGGTGCCAGAAAATACTCAGTTTCTATTCAAGAAATTCTTTTAAGCATCCATTCATAATGCAAAGAGTAGCTTATTGATCCTGTTCATGCTCAAAAAACACATACTCAGTTGAAAAAAAAAAAAAAATTGGAAAAAACTAACAGATTCTTTTGACCAGGAATTGCCCGTATAAAGGGAGGTTCCTGAGTAACACTTGTGCAAGTTTAGGAACTCATGCTCAAACCTATAGTGTGTCTGTGAATGAACTTAAAATTGTTTGTAGAAACAGAGGAGTTAATGCAAAGAGTACTAGCCAATACAGGAGTGTAAGTTAATTCTTAATACAGAAAAGAGCTTTCTTGGCCAGTTCTCTTCCATATAGGTACAAAATATAGTGAGGGAGGTGTTCTCAGGACAAAAGAATTGTGTCCATTTTTAAAAACATGTATATTAAATGGCCTGAACAAAACTCCTTGATCAACAAGTCTCTCAAACTGTTGTGTGTCCTCTCGGTATGCACCTATCTGTCCAGGTCTCTTCTGACCAGCTTAGGTTCATATTTGCGATTCAGGCATCTGAAAAATAATTTTGAATATAGCACTTTCACTGGTGTACTGACCAAAATACAGCAGGAGCACAGTATATGAGAATCCCTGTACAGGATACTTAGAATTCCTAGAGGCTTCATGTGGATTTTGGGAAGCAGTTGCCAATATCAATCTAATCCCATAATATTTACTAAAATCTAATCAACTATATTAGCCAGCTCTCAGCACTGATTCTGAGGCTTTTCCCTTGGCCCAAAGTGTTCATATTCTTTCCTAGATTTGATGGGTCTATATATTTGTATATTTTTTAATCACTTCAATATTTCTTCCGTTTGGATGAGCTTCAACAATAGTAGTTTTCTGCGAGGATGAAGTTCTAATTGTTATCTTCACATAAAGTTTGTAACTAGACACAAAACCATTATTTTCTTCAGTGTCACACATCCAAAGCATTTCTAAGAAAACATTTGGGTCTGTTGTCTGCAGAGCAGCAGATTTGTCTGACGGAGTGGGCTAGAAAGTTCATTTTCTTGCTCAGTTCCTCCCATCTAAATTTTGGAGTGCTTAGTCATCTGAACCTGTGATTTTGTAGTGGATTGTGTATTCTAAAAAACCATTATAGCTGTGAATCGTATTTGGTATCATCAAAAGACCTTCACAGTTTTTGTCTCATTAAAAAAAAAGGCATATTTGTATTAGTGGAGACAATTTCAGTAGGCACAACGTACTTACATCTTCCAAGCCTCAGAACAAAACTGAGTTAAAAAGGAAGCATTACTTTCCATGATCTCTAACAAATTACTATTTCACTAAACCTTTGCATGCATCATAACCCTAACATTTTTCCTTCCCACGTGGTGACTGATGACATTCACTATGTGTGCCGTGATGCATCTTGCCTGTTTCATTGTCTACAAAGTAGTCTCTTACCAAAGACATAAATGCAGTAACCGGTAGGGTGCTGGAAACTTTTGGTATTAATATCTCAAGGGTTTTTTCTCAGCTTGAGTTTTCCTGTCACTCTTTGGTGTGCAAGTTTGGCCTTACCCAGTGTGGCTGTATCCTCTTAACTGCTGGTTTTATTGCACGTGGTGAAGAAGGCTACAATAAAGAGTGGTAGGCTTGTAGTAAAAGTGCGTACCCCGTCAGTATGTAACTGGTGGTGCTTGCCTACTGAATGCGTTCAGGTAGGGAGTGCCAAGACTGCCTGTGGTAGGCAGGCACCCATGTGTAGCTCACTAAATTAAATGGTGCTAAATGCTTAAAGATCTTTTTAGGTTGTTACAGATTCTGAAAGGTTTACGTGGGTTCAAAAAGTAGTTGGAAACATTTGTGGAAGGAAAAACTGACCCAGAGTTACTCTGCACGGGGAGAGTGCCATCAGTTTACGTGGGTTCAAAAAGTAGTTGGAAACGTTTGCGGAAGGAAAAACTGACCCAGAGTTACTCTGCATGGGGAGAGCGCCATCAGTGCAGGAAGCTGCTGGACTTTCCAGGATGCTGGAAGCTGGTTTCATAAGCCAGGTCTGTGTCACTGCATGATTGCGTTGTTCATCCAGGGTATCTGCTTTTCTTCTTTCCAAGACGGTTTGAGGCTAGACAGACCTTTAGTCAGACCAAATAGGGCCCTTTTTTGTTTGTAGTGTATGTGTGCTATATCATGAAATGTTCCCATGCTGTGAAGAATAAATCATCTTATAAAAGGAAGATGGATGTCTACCCTTATGGATACAAGACGTTGCTTTCCTTGGCGGTGTTGTGGATCAGCAGGATGACATGTAACGCGTTCTTCCCTTTGCAAAAGCTGAATTGTCGCTGCAGTGCAGCTCCACACTAAGCTCTCACAGGATGCGACAGCTGAGAGTGGCCTCGCTAGCCCCACACAACTGTTAAAAGCAATAGCTCACGGGGCAGGTTAAACCCACTTTTTATTTCCTGCAGAGCATGTGGCTGCCTGATTCATTAATACACTGTGGGCAGTCATGTGGCTTTCTAATCTTAATTTTTATTTAATCAGTGGCACTAGGAATTTGACTAGCTCAGTGTTGCTATTTAAAATGTATACGAAGGTAGTTTGCCTATAGCAGAGGGTCAAGCCAGGCAGTTAAGTAGAAAGCAGCAGTAAAAAACTGTGACCATTCTTCCCTCCCTCAGAGTCTTGATTTTTGCACCTTATCTTCAGTGTGCTCTTTGAGTGGCCAGTCTGTCAGCTGCGGTAAATCTTCATTGTTCTCGACTTTTTAATGAATATCAAAGCAACAGCTGGTCATCCAGTACCTAATTGGTGTAGATGCGGTGTCAAATGAAAGCAAGGTAGAGCAGTAGACTCTTCCTGAAGTTTCATTTTTAAGCTTTCTAATTCAACTTTTAAGAAATTTAGCCAATTCTGTTGATTGCTATCTTGGTTTTGCACACCACACTTGAAATGTGCAGATGACACTTTGATCATACACTAGATATTATATTCACTATTACTATTAAAATGGAATTTACCGGTTTCAGCAATATTAAGATGATGAGTACCTGATCTGACTACAGATAGAAGTTCTTAGTTTCGAGATCCATGTCCTTTGTTGTATTCTTTCCTCTCTCTCTGAGAGACAAGAAGTGGGGCTTTCACCCTTGAAGACTTGTGAGCTTTTGATGAGACTGAACACTGCCTTTTAAATTTAAATTGTATTCAAACTGTTAAAGTGCCTCACTGAGAATGACTTACAGTAACTCTGACTTGAGCATCTTCAGCAGTAGAAGAGGAATGGTTTATGCCATCAAAAAATACAGATGCCACAGAGGCATCTCTGAAACAAAAATTGGAAGTATACTGGTTTACCTCTTCTCTCAGAAGGCTGGGTTCACATCATTAGTTATTATTTGTATTATGCTGCTATCTAGAGGTCTGGTGCTCCACAAATAGACAATTTTGAAGACCACTTCTGCCTATAGAATGTGCAGTGCAAGAGAAGCAGTAGGTCAGAGGAGGAGGAGCCATCAAACCTGTTCTACAGACAAAAAAATGAAGCCTGAATTAATTCAGCAACTGGTCCAGTATAATGTTGGAAAGTTGGTGGCAAAGCTGAGCGTAGCACCTACGTCTTTTGAATGAAGATTCAGTGCTCAGCAACTGTAAAAGCAGCATGAATACTCTGCCTTTTTTTCTTTATGTTTCTCTGATGATGCAGATAAAGCAGGAAATTGATAGCATCTTCCAGATGAGGCTATCTCAGTTTCATGAGCACTGGCAGTAGAGAAATTTAATTTAAGCTTTAATAAGTGCAAAGAACTGTGAATGCTTTTAGTCAAGTCTTGCTAGCAGGTACCTTCATTACTTTTTTCTAATTTATTCTATGGGTTTTTTTCACTCCTTGACTTGTCTTTGGTTCTCTTGACTTTGGTCAGTTTTGTTTTTTGATATTGTGGGGAGTTTCTGTTTATTTGCTTTTCTGTTTTTAGACTTCTTCCCACTTGACCTTGATTTTCAACCAACGCATCTCTGAACTGCCTTTTTAAAGGAAAATGCTTCCCGGTATTTTCATCTTTGTGGGATGTGTTCTTTTTAAGCAATTACATCTATAATTTAATCCTGCTTGCACAGTCAGAAGCTGTACCAATTTGAGTCTCATTTTGAACAGGCTTGCATAACCCAAACCCAGTGCATTTTAGTTCTGTTACTCTACAAAGAACTGTGTAATCTGGCTTTGCAACTGGTTAACCAAAGGAAATCAGTTTCAGGCTTACTGGGTAGTTCATCTCTTACTGCCATCTCATTTTTGCATCATGATTAGTGTTTGGCCAAAAGGAAGAATAGAGTGATGATTGTAAAACAACCTCTGAGACACTGAGAAAGTCAGTAAGTGTGTTTTTTCTTTTATAAAATAATTCGTTGGAAAACAGGAAAAAGAGGATGCAAGGCCAGTTACATATCATGGGAAAATGAATGTCTTCTGACTCTGCCATAATAAGCATTTCCTCCTTCCCCATTTCTCCTAAGCAAATATACTCGGGGTACTCTTCAGTGATAGTATATATAAAGGATATCCTCCAAAAAGAGATTGGCAGGTTTAATTTGTTTGATGTGTGCAATCACAGTCCATGTTAAATTCAAAATGCTTGTCCAATCAAGGATTCAATATAGAAAAGAGGCAGTAACAAGCATGCAGTACGCTGTAATAAAGAAATCTGTTGATTGAAAACAGTTTGTATATTTTGGAAATGATAGGGAATGTAATTGGTAAGAAAGAAAAGGATAGGGCTTCTTAAATAATAGGAAATAGAGCATATTTTTTCCACTGATAATGCTAACTCAATTTAACAATATTCTGGTGCTGAATTTTCCTTGTTCAGTAAAATAGACCTGGTAGATCTTCCAGTACTCTAAATTTCATGATTAATGGAAGGAGCTCTTTATTTTGATGATGCCAACTTTAATGTGTTGAATTTCAGCTATAATGACCCTCTCTCTCTCATCTTTTTTTTTTTTTCCCTCTGTCTCCTAACCCTTAGGAAGTATATGTGAAGGAGGGGAGCATTTGGCAGGCAAGCTTCTCAGGCAGACATGACTTTAAAAAAGACAGCTATCCGAGTGCTTTTATGAACTTTCAAAGGCTATTTGGTAGGCTATGTAAGATGAAGAGACCTTGATGTGTCAGGCTAACTTCAGTATGTCTTATAAACTCTAATGATTCTAAACGTAATCATAATTGAAGCCCAGGACAAGCTCAACAATTCACCCTTGCTTTGCACCACACCTTCCCTATAGTCTTTCAGGGTTGGTTTTCTTGGTTTTTGGGGGTTTTTTTGTTGCAGTTCACTCACCAGTACTCTTTCTATTTCTGGAGCAGTAAATACTTGAATAGACTTTTAGCATATGGATCATATCCATGCAATCTTGTAACACTGCCAGGCTTGAAAATAGTGAGTTTCTGTAGGCTTATTCCGTGTTCTGAAATTTCCGAGAATCAGACCTCTGTTTTGTTTCTTATCTTTTGTGTGACCATGTGTGTAAGCTGATATTAGGGGGGGTGTGTGTATATATATATATAAAAAAATTTATAGACACACATATATATATATGAAAAGACTGTGTTAAATGGACATGTAGCTGCAGCTGTTTATGCAGTAATTTTTATGGTACTTTATAACTCTTATAACCTAGGAGGAGGAAGTACTTGAGAGTCAAAAGCTAGGAAATAATACAGCTAACAATGCAATTTTATGTGGGAAAGATTAATTTATTATTTTCTTGATAATTTTATTTTATGTTTTGTGTCAAGATAATACATTACTTATTGTGTTATATGAGGTTATCCAATATTTGGAGATAAAATTATACCTAAGTGGTCATGGTAGCTGTGGGAAATATAATGTGTAAGGCTGAATTTTTGTTCAAGTATTCTCATCTGATGATCATAAATATTATGACATTTTGAAGAAGTGCTCTTAAGACTAAAAAAAAATAAAAATCTTTATATGTAAAAATATGAAGATGTCCCTATTAGTTTGAGCAGTTGGGCTGTACTGGACTGTGAAGTTGGGGTTGAGGAACTGTACACCTGCAGACAGTGATTTCTAGGAGGTGATGGGTGTCTGCAGAGTAGTAGCTGCTACAGGTAAATACAACAGGATGCGATGCTTGGTGCTAGAACATAAGCTCACAGAAATCTATTCCTCATCAAAGATCTACACAGATGATGTGACTCCCTAAGAAATTTAGAATGAAATAACATCAGTTTTGAGGCATTTAAATTTACTGTACATGCTGTGGGCGCATTGACTTCACAGGGACAACCGATTATTTGCTCTTGTACCATAATATTTGAGGCTTCTTTTACTGAGCTTTTAGGTTTGATACTTCCCTCCCCAGAACCAATACAATAAAAACTCCCTGAACGCGTACATTGTCGCACACACTGGCGGTTCTATTCTTTCTCAGGAACTTTAAGGTGAATCTAGGGACCTCGTCAAGTGTTTGCTCTGTAAAACCTGGGATTCAAAATAAAGATCATGTTTTACATAAACCTGAAGTGCAGAAGTGATAATAAATGTGATTTACAGTGAGCAAAACACAAGATATTTTTAACCAGTCATTATGGTTGGAAAGTTGCTACCGGTTGAAAAATGGTCATGCAAGGTTAGTTACCACTCCAAACAATACTTTGAAGGTTCTATTGAATCCCTCTAGAGACTGGGGATTTCTCTCCAAGGGGCAGTTGTTTTCTTATAATCAGAAAGTGCAATTTAAAATCTGCATTAATACATTCAGACTAAACCTTTGGGTATTGTAGCCCACTGCCAGTAAACATTTCTAGACAATATGTTAAACTACATGAAAAAGAATTGTTAGTATGCCTAGTAAAATAGCTGTTTCCATTACCTTCGCTCTTTCTACATACGTCTTTTAAGAAGAGAAATTCTTCCTCTGTGTATTTTGGTGTCAACAGTTTCTAGTCTTAAATGATGGACAACAAGTTAACAACATAAAATGGGTGTTGACAGTTCTTGCAAATGAAATAATGTTTGATGTAACCTCAAGTTTCTCTCTGAACTTTGACCAAACAATAGAAAACCTTAAAAAGGAGGGGCCCTGTGCTGTCAAGCATGGAATTACACGGGGGAGGAAAAAAAAATTAATCTAAATAGTGAGGGAGAAGTCTGGGTTCTCTTGCATGATATTTAGCAGCAATGGTAAGAAGAGGGATGTTTCTTTCTTTGTGTAATGTGCAGTAGTTACAATAAACACAAGATTTCCAAATCTCAGAGGACTCCCTTGACAGTTGCTTGATAACAGCTTTTTTCACTCCATAGTTTTGACAGTTTGTATGTGTTGCCATATCTAGTGTAAACTAAAACATCACTGTCATTCTGTTTTTCTTTCTTATGTGGCTTCCTTTTCTTTATTTTTTTCTGTCTTTAGGATAATGAAAAACATGGGCTTTTAATTTGTAGGCTTGAGTAAGACAAGTTGCGTGTGGAGAGTGGCATGTGTTTGAGTTTTGAAATATTCAGGTTGAATAGCTGCCTTTTTTTTTCTTTTTCTTTTTTTTTCTTTTTTTTCTTTTTTCTTTTTTTTTCCTTTCCATTTCTTAAGAAGTATATGTGTTTGCATCCTAATTTTGACCTGGCCTGTCAGTATGTGCCAGTTATTATGTGTGAGTGTAACTGCATGGGCAATATGAAAACGCTGCTGTACACAGGATACTTCTGTGTTCGTACAGACATTACACAGTTTTGTCGTGGTTTTCCTTTTTTATTCACACAGAGGTCCGCAGAACTGCAGCACATGCGTTAGCATCTCTTCCTGACCTAACGTGCCTTTGTTTTCTTTCTCTCCCGTGTTTCTGAATTATCTTGATGATAATATTGGAATAATGCACCATTTTAGAAAAGCTGCCGGGAGGTGGATGTTGAGGGGAGGGACTTGAGGGATGCCTGCTAGGAGAGGGCTGCCAACTCCGGGGGTACCCTGGTTTCTGCAGCTACCGCTCAGCTGTTTTGCTTTAGCCCAGTAGATTATATGTGTCCCTGGGTAGAGGATGACTTTATTTAACCTTTGGGTTGGGGTTTTTTTTTTCCGATCTTTCTTAGGTTATTTTGTCATCAAACTAAATTTGCTTTAGCACAGCAAAGTGCCCAATGTCGTCATCTGGCATGTTACAGACAAATTCCAATTACTTTTCTGCTTCAAGCTATTGTTAAACACTACGAGCTAGCTGACAGTAAAATTATAAATACAGGTGTTGTCACACTACACTATAATCAGAATTTTAATTTGAATTTTCATTTGTAAAGCCTTTTTTTAACATGAAAATGGGAATAGAATTAGTTTTATTGACAGTAAAAAGACATTTTGAAAGCTTCCTAAATCATTACCTGTATTTAGTAGTGGGAAAAAATTGTATATGTCCGTATAAAAAGAAGAGTTTTATTATCACATATTTACTCATTATATTTGGTGGTAAATAAAACTAGGAAGATGTGTTTGACAAATGATTGACGTAACTCAGTACGTTTTCACTTCATCAGAACAATAGACAGACATAAATATATATTTGCTTTTGTTTTGTTCTGCTATTACTAATGCAAGCCTGCGATAAAATCTTCAAGCAAATTAAGTAGAGCCTGTTGAGTCTGCATGCAGTGCTAAACTTTTTATTTTGCAATTTTCTCTTCTTACATAGATTCATCATTCTTTGCTTTCTTCCCCCCCCCCTTTTTTTTCCCCTCCTTTTTCTTTGCTTGGTGGTTGGAGTGGTTCCCCCTTCTCAAGACCCTTTTTTTTTTTTCCTCAAGGCATTTAGTGTCGTGTCTGCCAGATTTCAGTGATGAGCAGCGAATTGCTTTTAAAGTGGGCATTATGCCAGTTCAGCAGCACAATGGAAAACCAATCTTCCACCATTCTACTTTTGATGCTGTTATTGTAGCATTTTAGATAACTGCTGCCACAAAAAAAGATGTGCTCAATTGCTACCAGTTAGTCAAGTTAAATCCAGAGTAGCATTAAAATTACTCTGAAAACTGTTTGTCAGAGGTCATGTGCTGTCTGTGGCTACAGCGCATAGGATAGATGTTCTGTGCTGTGTGGGGTTTTTTCTTTTTGCGTTATTATTACTGTGACTGACCAGCTCTCTAAATAGCCCTTCACTACCTGTTTACTTATTGTCTTCACCTCAGTGCTGAAAATATGTGTCAAACAGAAATGTTGAAAAGTTTCTGTAAAGTGCTGGAAATAGCAGGGGAGTGAGTTGTTCAGGGTGCTACAGTTTGTACAGTGTGAAAGAAAAAAAAAAAGGAAAAAAAAAGAGGGGGGAGAGCAAGAACATAATTCTCTGGTTTCTGTAGCAAGATTACTGTTTTCATCCTTCTATCTTCACTTTTCAACCACTGAGTTCACTTTTCTATTTTTTTTAATAGCACAAATGGAATTTATCCGCTTTCTCACTCTCTTCCCCTTCAACTCCTCCTCCTCTTCCTCTTTATTTTGCTGGCTGTGCTTGTGAATGAAAGGGTCTGTTACTACCGCTGTAGGACAGATGGCAGTTGTGGAGGGGTGATTATAATACTAGGTGACTTTTAAATCAGTTGTTTTCCAATAAAACACAAACAGGAAGATTATTTATGGGTGGTGGGAATTAAAAGAGCAAGGATATTTTCTTGCCTCTGGTCAAGACTTTATTTTATGAATAATATAATACCTATGCAGCCTGAATACTTGTTTCACTTGCTTGCATCACTGTAAAATGTATGTCATGCTGTATTATGTTCTGGTCATTTTTTAGCAGAGAAGCAACCTTCTGCATCTGTCACTAGCTTGCACCACTGTGGAGCGTAGGACCACAGATTACAGCCACGGGCAGCTCCTGTGGGACAGTGAAAAAGCTGATTAAGCTGTGAATTTCTACCTGGCATTTAGGCATCTAAATAACATACCCAATTTTCAAAGGACTTATTATTTGTAGCCTGGTAAGTGTTAGCACTGCAGTGGTCCATGGTGGAGATTAGGAAATACATTTAGGCGTTTAGGTAAGCAACGCCAGTAGCGTACCTTTGAAAATCTTCACCATAGTCCCCAAGGTTGCTCTTTCTCTGTGGGGCAGGAGTGGCGTTCATCTCATGGGAACACCTTCAGGCAGAATTCACTAATATTTTTAAAGTGCTTTACAGTCCCCCAATAGGTGGCAGTGTGGAAGTGCGCAGTTGTCACAATTAAGATTTTTTTTTTTTTTTTAGCATTGTTCTTAAAAGATGGGCATTTCCTTACTGGTTCGGTTAAATTCTGGTCATTGAGGGTTTGCTGCCTTAATAGTAGAAATGTTGTGGGCTCTGACATTTTTCTGTTCAGGGAGCCTCTTTTGGTGGTGCAGATGGGTCGCATGTAGTTGCTACTGCTAACGCTAATATCTGTGCGTCAGTGGAACTGTTTTCACCAACTTTTTTATCAGAGCTGTGTGCATGCTGGGTAAATACCTTGTAAAAGAGAATACCTGTAAATGATTGTTATGGGGACAGAATGGCTAGGAAAGTGAAGAAGGGTGCTTGTGGATGGAGTTCAGGAAAAAAAGCAGTACCATCTCCCTCGGAGAAGTTAAACTAAGTCTACCAGGCAACATGATTGAAAAGTTGAAGTGCAAAGAACCTTACTGATACGCACACATTTATTAAGTAGGTAACCTAAATAACAGTGATTTAAAAAACAAGGTGAGCACTAGACGAGTTGTCAAGACAAAATGGGAATGTAACTCCATGAGAAACACTTCATATATGAATAATTATACCTATATCTAAATTTAAGAGATCCCTTTTTTCTTCTGGTTTTGTTTTTCTCTTTCCTTCTTAAACTAGAATTTCAGTTTTGCAGGGATTATTGCACAGATTTCCTTGTTCTTTGATCACATATCAACAGACTTGTCTACGTACTGAGGAACTTGCAGAATTCAACTGCATGCGTTTACATAGTCTCTGTACATAAACGCTTTCTCAGAAAGACGTGTAGAAAGTGTGTCCACTGAAGTTACTCTTAGACAGACGTAACTAGGGCAGAAAACCAGCTAGATAAATTGAGATGAGAGGGAAACAGAAAGCCCTGGAGGTTGGTCACAGTGACGCAAAAGTGTAAGCGTTTCAGGACATTAGTTTTCTTCTTTTAAAGCTGTATTTCTGGATTCAGTATTTTTACTGATGGGAAAGAAATCCATTGAGGTGGGGGTTTTATTATTTATACACATGGTACACACTCTTTCTCTCTTCTTGGCCTATATTTTGGGGGTATGACATGGAAAATCATCACATGTACTTGGTTAGACGTTGCAGAATTCCTCACTAAAGAGCCACCTACAGAAAAAAAACAGGAAGCACACTCAGAGCAGCAATTTCCAAGCTAATGGCCTCTGCAGCCACGGAAGAGGGAGGGAACTGACTCTTGAATGGAACAAAACGCAATTTTTTACAGATCTCAATCTTGTTATTCAGTTTCCCAGAAAATAGTTACTAAAAGGCAAGCTTTCTAGGAAGAAAATATAACAGTAAGGATTCAGGTGCCTACAAAGTGTTAAAAAATAATATTAAAACAAAATGGCGGTTTAGGCTGTGAAATCAGCTACCTGTTTTTATAAGGAGGAAAATGAATTGGGGTGACTGTTAGGGCTCCTTGAGGAGAAAACGTTAACTTGACCTGCAACTCAATTTAAATGGGGACTAGTTAGGCTGGAAGTTGACCTTCACCCACTTTTTTTCTTTAGTCTGGTGCACCAAAGAAGAGCTAATAACAAGATGCTGGCTTTAGATTGAGGACAACAATTTATATTATATATATACTAATGAAATTGCCTTTTAATTTTGAGCCTTAAGTATATGTACTCTTATTAATGGAGTGATTTGAAATGTTGAAAGCACTTGTTTTTCAGTGTATGCGATTCATATAGATTGGTCTGCAAGAAGATCCAGATTACCTTTGCTCTGGCAAATTGCTTCTCTGGTCAGTCATTTTTGTCTTAGTGCCTGAGATCGAACCCTTCAGAACAGGCAACAAAAGGTACAAAATGGTTTTCAGAGTCCCTCTGAAAACTCCTTTCCTGCAAAGAACCTACATATATTCTGAAAGTGTTACAAGCATTTCAGGTTTTGTCCACTTCACTTTCTTTATCTCTGTTTTTGACTTAAGCTCTTCTATTTCAAAGTTGAGAAACTCTATTAAAACCAAGTTAAACTGTAAATCTGAAAGTTAGGCAACTTACAAGTTAGGACCATTAGGGCTGAAGTTAAGATTATATTCCATGGTATAACTGCATTATGTTCATATACGGCAGTTGTTCAAGTGAAAGTTGTTTCTTAACTGCTGGTGGTAATCCAGTTACTTCTGGTAGTTTGTTGAGGATTATCTGGATTGATGGCTGTTGGGTTCATTCGTTACTTGCCACTTCTAACTGCTGGATCACACTGGAAAAAAGCTGGAAGTGTAGTAAAAGGATACATATATTTTTTTTAAAAAAAAAAAAGGTAACACTCCAACAGAATTTACAGGTTTTCTTTT